>NW_028319194.1:500000-702158 GCF_062004578.1 Staurois parvus | reverse complement strand
TCTATCTATCTATCTATCTATCTATCTATCCAGTCGTATTCGACCCTTGGCGATTGCATGGACCGTCACTTGTAAGCAGGGGCAGACTGACAACTCAAGGGGCCCCCGGGCAATAGGGGATCATGGGGCCCATGTGTCCCTGCCCAAACTCAAAAAAGCCTATGAAAAAGGTACCAGGGGCATCTCATGGGGCCCCCTACTGACCCCAGGCCCTTGGGCAAATGGTGAGTCCACCCCTGCTCATAAGCAATTTTTTCCATGAATTCTCTTAGCAATTATTTTACAGGGTAGGTTGCCAGGTCTTTCCCCAACCCCTACCATGGAGGAGATCCTGCATGGCCAGGGATGAAACTAGGACAATTTAGACAGGAGCCAATTAACCTACCAGCATGTCTTTGGAGTGTAGGAGGAAACCCACACAAGCACAGCATGCAAACTCCATGCAGGAGGCACCATGGTTGGGAATTGAACCCATGACCCATTTACCACACAGCAGACATGCTAACCACTCAGCCACTGTGTGAATGTAGGGGCATGTATTACATTTTTGGAAGAGGTGGACTATACCTTTAACCGATTAGGACTGCCTATGATAATATATTCTAATAAAGTGTGTAAGATGTTGTGTTGAAAAATATGATCATTCATAAAGTTTTCACTGAGTGCTGCAGCTGGTTATATTTTGATCTTAGCAAAAACTCCAAATTCAAGACGCCACCTTCAATCGAACCCATCTAAGGACGGCGCGACAGTTTAAATTCAACGGCAAAACCCTACTGGAGCGTTTGGAAGTACACACACTGTAACTGGTGGAGGGTGGAGCCTAACTAAAATATTCACATTTCAAAATGTATCTCCAGATCACATGTGATTTCTTATGGGAGAGCGCCTTCTACCAGTAGAAGAGAGAAATGCAGATTGGGAAACCGATTTCTTCACCTTTAAAGGAAACCTGATTCTTGGAAATTTGTAGGCTGACAATTGCTGTCCCTCTTAAAAAAAAAAATGCTACTGCTTGGTTGTCAGGTTGGTCCATTGGCTTTAGTACTTTTTGGGATACTGACCTGGAACAAGTATAGGAAGCTTGAGCTTCATTCTGATCCACCTTGCTTGCTCCATATCAGTGATTTAAACCGGTGTTTCTGAACCTGGGTGTCGCTCAGGGGTGGACTGTCAACTCATGGGGCCCCCGGGCAATAGGGGATCATGGGGCCCCTGTGTCCTTGCCCAAACTCAAAAAAGCCTATGAAAAAAGGTACCAGGGGCATCTTATGGGGCCCCCTACTGACCCCAGGCCCTCGGGCAGTGCCTGAGTTTCCAAATGGTCAGTCCGCCCCTGGTGTCGCTGCACCCTGGGGTGGGGTGCCATTTGGGTTTTCTGGGGGTGCCAATAGAAATGTGGACCAGCATTATGAGTTGCCATGGTTTGGGTGGGACGGCTGCCAGCACCACAACGACTGATGCTCTAGGGCAGGGGTAGGCAACCTTAAAGCGGAGCTCTACCCAAAAGGGGAAGTTCTGCTTTAAGCTTTTGTCCCCCGCTCCCCGTTAAGGATTGGCACCATTGGGGAGCGGGTACCCGACTTTGACAGGTACCCGCTCCCACTTCCGCTGCGATCAGAAGCGGAAGCTGTCCTCCCCCCTCCCTCCCTGTAGTCTTCTATGACACGTGACATCCCAGAAGACTACGGGGCCATTCACAAAGCACAGCGCTTCTTGCACATGCTCAGTGGGAACCCGGCTGTGAAGTCACAAGCTGTCACAGCCAGGTGCCCACACTGAAGATGCCAGCGCCAGGGAGAGAAGACGGCCAGTGAAACCAGCCATGGTGACGACACCACGGGACAGGGGTGGACTGACAACTCATGGGGCCCCCCGGGCAATAGGGGATCATGGAGCCCCTGTGTCCTTGCCCAAACTCAAAAAAGCCTATGAAAAAGGTACCAGGGGCATCTCATGGGGCCCCCTACTGACCCTGGGCAGTGCCCGAGTTTTGCAAATGGTCAGTCCGCCCCTGCCACGGGATCATGGGACAGGTAAGTGTCTGTATTTTAAAAGTCAGCAGCTACAGTTTTTGTAGTTGCTGACTTTTTTTTTTTCAGGTGGAATTCTGCTTTAAAGAGGTGGAGATCTACCTGAACAACATGGGAGAAGTCAAAGATCACCGTGTACAGTGTCAGCCAGTGTCACCTCCTCACATATGATTTAAACCTCTAATTGCAGTACTACCGTGTCACAATCGCGTGCATTACACTGCAGTCATGGATGTAAATCAGGTGTTGAGGAGGCAACATACGGCCTCCTCATCGCATGCCAAACATACTTGGATCACTTTGCAGAGGAGCAGTAGTGTCTGCTGCATTTGTGAGTGAGCTCTTAGTCGCATCTGGCAGCGTCACTCTTAGGGCTTGTTCATATGTAAAGTTGGGGGGTGGTAAAACCCTGCGGTTGAGTCATGGTTTTACCGCCCCCAATCCCTACCCCCCTTTAGCTGTTGAAGCCGCAGCTAAAGGTATACACATGCAGGAATTAAACCCCCTGTTGCTTTTGGTAGCTGTTACTGCCTGTCATTCAAGACCCATTCAAGTAAATGGGGCCACTCTGGGTTAAAGCAGGTGGTGAGAAAGCAACACACCGCTGCCTGTTTAACCGGCTCTGTTCACACCCAATGCAAAAAGCATTATAAAACAGTTCAAAAGCAAACTGCATAGGTGTGAACAGACTTTGCACACTTTGTAACCTCTTCACGCTGGCCAAACGCAAATGTACGGCCTCCTGGCGTCTGGGCCTAGACGCTGAGCAGCCGCACATTTGTGTTCTATTAAAAAAGAACATATGTGCCGAGCACGCATGTTCCCAGCACACATGTCCGGTACTCATGGAAAGGTCCCGATCTCCTCTTTTGATCGGGACCTTTCCCGATCATGTGACTGCCGTGACGGCGTGTCACGACGGTCACATAACCCTAAACCCCGCCTCCCGGCTTCTGAAACCCTTAAAGGGCTGGGAGGCGCCGGCGTGAAGGGGTTAAGCACCTGGACTGTATTTAGCTCATTAAACTGAAAGGTGATTTGGGCTTTAATGCCTGAGTCTGGGAGCAACAAAAAACAAAAATCTACCTGTTCCCCTCCTGCACTGCAAGGGTTAAATGCATTTTACCGCATTTCAGTACAGTTCTGTGCAGGAAAAATGCAGCCTGTTCTACCTTTTTTTTTTCCTGCAACTGGAACTGCAAGTACTGATGTGAACTATGACATAGACAACCATATAACCTACTTTTCGGATGCAGTAGAAAGCACAGTGAAACACATGTAGTGTGAACTGGCCCTAAGCTCCTGGTCACGTCAAAGCCGATTTTGAAATCGTGCGACTTACCGTGAAGTCGCACGTTTTCAAAATCGGGTGATCCGCCGATTTCAGTTGCGATTTGCAAGACATCTGATACAGATGTCTATGCAAATTGCAACAAAAGTAGCGCATACACTACTTTAGAAATCGGTGCTGCTCCGACCAAGTTGGAACTGCACTGATATGACCGCTCTAAGGCTACGTTCACACTAGCGTTGTGTGCAGGCGGCAGAGATGCATTTGGGAAGCGTTTTGTACCGCTTCCCAAATGCCTCTGCCAATTCTGCACATTACAGCACATGGTGCTGTTCTAACGGGAGCGTTTGCGTCACGGCAAAACGGACGCCTCTGGTTGAGTCAGGAGGCGTTGAAGCCTCCTATTCTAGTCTATGGTGCTGCTCCGCAAACGCCCGGCCGGAGTTTGCAGTACGGTTGCGACGTGGTTGCGGGGCATTTGCAGAGCGGTAACACCATTCAAACTGCATTATAGGCGTTTGTGGGGCGTTTTTAACGCTTGGCAAACACCTAGCAACCGCTGCTAAACCGCTCATGCGGCGTTTGTGGAGCGTTTGCCGAGCGTTAAAAATACTATAGGGGTGTTTGGCAAGCGTTGGTAAAACAGCCAAGTGTGAACAAGCCCTAATAGCTGACAATAGGGTGCGAATTGGCATACGATTTGCAAGTCGCATGGCATGCAAACTGCATGCCAAGTCGCACCCGATGTGATCATGGTGTAAAAGTATACTTCACCTTTTTGGAAAAAAAATGGAAAAACATTGAATTACAAAAAAATAGCATTCATTAAATTTTTGCATTGAAGCCTGCAGAACATTGCAACTGTGATCAGTGTGTCGCAGGTACAGTCCCAAGTCTATATGGAGGTATGGATCTTGTGTTATGGGGCTGGAGGAAGTACACTATGGACTACAAGTGTGTGATCTGTGAGTCCCTCTGCTGCAGAGGCAGATAGGACTTGCAGTCTTCCTATTCACAGGTCTTCCTGAATTGATGATGCAGCAGCTGTGGGGACAGAACCCTGCACAGCTGACCTCAATCCAAACACATACAGGCTGCTGCAAAAAGAAGCATCCTACGAGTCAGGTGAGCCCTGGTTCACACTGGATGCGACTTGGCATGCGATTTGCATGCCCTGTGAATTGCAAATTGCATGTCAAGTCACACCCTATTGTCTGCAATTGGAGCGGTCAAATCCGTGCCATTCCAACTTGGCCAGAGCAGCACCGATTTCAAAAGTAGTATATGCACTACTTTTGGTGCGATTTGCATAGACATCTGTGTCAGCTGTAAGGGCAGCACAGTGGCTAAATGGTTAGCACTTCCGTCTGGCAGTACTAGGGTCGTTGGTTCGAATCCCAACCACAGCACCACCTGCCTGGAGTTTGCATTTTCTCCCTGTACCTGCATGGGTTTCCTCTGGGTACTCCGGTTTCCTCCCACACTCCAAAGACATGCTGGTAGGTGAACTGGCTCCTGTCTAAATTGGCCCTAGTATGTGTATGTGAGTTAGGGACCTTAGATTGTACACCCCTTGAGGGTTAGGGACCTTAGATTGTACGCCCCTTGAGGGTTAGGGACCTTAGATTGTACACCCCTTGAGGGTTAGGGACCTTAGATTGTACGCCCCTTGAGGGTTAGGGACCTTAGATTGTACGCCCCTTGAGGGTTAGGGACCTTAGATTGTACGCCCCTTGAGGGTTAGGGACTGATGTGAATGTACAATATATACAGTGGGGATCGAAAGTTTGGGCACCCCAGCTAAAAATTTGTATTAATGTGCATAAAGAAGCCAAGGAAAGATGGAAAAATCTCCAAAAGGCATCAAATTACAGATTAGACATTCTTATAATATGTCAACAAAAGTTAGATTTTATTTCCATCATTTACACTTTCAAAATAACAAAAAAACAAAAAAATGGCATCTGCAAAAGTTTGGGCACCCTGCAGAGTTAATATCTTGTACTGCCCCCTTTGGCAAGTATCACAGCTTGTAAACGCTTTTTGTAGCCAGCCAAGAGTCTTTCAATTCTTGTTTGTGGTATCTTTGCCCATTCTTCCTTACAAAAGTCTTCCAGTTCTTTGAGATTTCTGGGCTGTCTGTCACGCACTGCTCTTTTAAGGTCTATCCATAGATTTTCAATTATGTTGAGGTCAGGAGATTGTGAAGGCCATGGCAAAACCTTCAGTTTAAGCCTCTTGATGTAATCCCCCGTGGATTTCGAGGTGTGTTTAGGATCATTATCCATTTGTGGAAGCCATCCTCTCTTTAACTTCAGCTTTTTCACAGATGGCATCAAGTTACCATCCAAAATTTGCTGAAATTTTATTGAATCCATTTTTTCTTCTACTCGTGAGATGTTCCCTGTGCCACTGGCTGCAACACAACCCCAAAGCATGATTGATCCAACCCCATGCTTAACAGTTGGACAGAGGTTCTTTTCATTAAATTCTGTGCCCCTTCTTCTCCAAACGTACCTTTGCTCATTCCGGCCAAAAAGTTCAATTTTAACCTCATCGGTCCACAGAACTTGTTTCCAAAATGCATCAGGCTTGTCTATATGTTCATTTGCAAAGTTCAAACGATGATTTTTGTGGTGAGGACGTAGAAGAGGTTTTCTTCTGATGACTCTTCCATGAAGACCATATTTGTACAAGTATCTCTTTATAGTAGAATAGTGTACCACAACTCCAGTGTCTGCCAGATCTTTCTGGAGGGATCGTGCAGTCAAACGTGGGTTTTGAATTGTTTTTCTCACAATCCTGCGAGCTGTTCTGTCTGATATTTTTCTTGGTCTTCCAGATCTTGCTTTAACTTCCACTGTTCCTGATGACTGCCATTTCTTAATTACATTCCGAACAGAGGATATTGACATCTGAAAATGCTTTGGTATCTTCTTATAGCCTTCTCCAGCTTTGTGAGCGTCAACTATTTTCAGTTTCAGTTTTCTAGACAACTGCTTAGAAGAACCCATGGTGCTGATTGTTGGGGCAAGGTCAGATGAGTCTGGGCATTTAAAACCTTTGAGATTGACATCACCTGGTCTTCCCAGACGATGACTGAGAACAATTCATGACACTGGCAGGTCTCAGCTTTGCAAGGGGGGCAGTGCATGTTATAAATTCTGCAGGGTGCCCAAACTTTTGCAGACGCCATTTTTTTGTTTTCTGTTATTTTGAAAGTGTAAATGATGGAAATAAAATCTAACTTTTGTTGACATATTATAAGAATGTCCAATCTGTAATTTGATGCCTTTTGGAGATTTTTCCATCTTTCCTTGGCTTCTTTATGCACATTAATACAAATTTTTAGCTGGGGTACCCAAACTTTCGATCCCCACTGTATGTAAAGCGCCGTGTAAATTGACAGCGCTATATAAGTACCGGAAATAAATAAATAATGTCTTGCAAAACGCACCTGAAATCGTCAGGTCCCCCGATTTTGAAATCGTGCGACTTCACTGTAAGTCGCACGATTTCAAAGTCGGGCTTGATGTGAACAGAAGGTAAGTTGGTGGGGGGAAGGCTGTCTGAGGGTGGGGAAGTTAGGAATGCAACCAGGTTTCATGTTCCACCCCCAATATGGTTTTTAAATGATAATTTGGGGTCCATTTATAAAACATTTTGGCTGTAATTTTTTTAATAGATTTATTCCTTTGAATGTCAGCCTCATCTAGTGGCCAAAATGCAATATATTTTCTCTGGTATCTCAGCAAACGATACTGCATTTTGGCCACTAGATGGAGCTGACGTCCATAGGAATTATTCCATTAGAGCAGTGTTTTTCAACCTTTTTTGTGCAAAGGCACACTTTTTTCATGAAAAAAATCACGAGGCACACCACCATTAGAAAATGTTAAAAAAAATTACCTCTGTGCCTATATTGACTATATATAAAGTAATTCTCTTGAATAGTAATCAAACACAAAGAAATTATTTTATAATTATTTCATCCCCCCATATAGTATTTCATCCCTCATACAGTAATTCATCCCTCATATAGTAATTCATCCCCCATATAGTATTTCATCCCTCATATAGTATTTCATCCCCCCATATAGTATTTCATCCCTCATATAGTAATTCATCCCCCCATATAGTATTTCATCCCCCCATATAGTATTTCATCCCCCCATATAGTATTTCATCCCTCATATAGTAATTCATCCCTGATATAGTAATTCATCCCCCATATAGTATTTCATCCCCCCATATAGTATTTCATCCCTCATAAAGTAATTCATCCCTCATATAGTATTTCATCCCCCACAGTACTATTCCCCCCCCCCCCTTCTAGTAAGCCAAGTCCCCCGTGTCAATTCACTTACCTTTTGCGTTCCTCTCGCTGTCTTCCCGCGCCGTTCGGGTCTTCAGGGCGGACTGTGAGAGGAGCCTAGCTCCCCTCCCCTCACGTTCGGCACGCTGCCCCGCCTACACACATCCTGACAGCCACATCCGCAAGCCGGATTAAAAGGTCCGCGCGGACTTTTGGGGCTGCCAACCGAGAGGAGGCAGGGGAGCGGCCGACCGAGAGGAGGGAGGGGAGCAGGCGCCCGGCACACAGAAGAGCCGCATTAGACTGGGTAAAGAGCCGCATGTGGCTCGCGAGCCGCGGCTTGCCGACCACTGAATCATTAGATTCTAATGATTGGTCTATTTGTGAGCCGAAGCCACATGTTACAGATGAAATTGGAATTTTTCCCACGGCACACCAGACAATATCTCACGGCACACTAGTGTGCCGCGGCACAGTGGTTGAAAAACGCTGCATTAGAGAACCGATGGCAACCATTCATGCAACATGCACAAGCAGGGGTGGACTTACCATTCCAGTACTCGGGCACTGCCCGAGGGCCCAGGGTCAGTAGGGGGCCCCATGAAATGCACCTGGTACCTTTTATAGGCTTTTTCTGAGTGTGGACAAGGACACAGGGGCCCCATGATCCCCTATTGCCCGGGGGCCCCATGAGTTGTCAGTCCGCCCCTGTGCACAAGTGTGTGTGACATTCATCCAACAAATGTTTAATTAATACATCCCATAGTGTAAAATGTGGACAATACCTTTAAATAAATACAGCTTATTTACAACTATAGTCATTTTAGTATATTTTGCTGCTTCAGAAATTTGTTATATCGAATATCTCGTCCCGCTGCCAGTAATAGCCCCATTTGACGTGAAGTCAACAAAGACTGGAATTTCTTTTCCTCTGTATTTGGGTTCACACCGCCCTGTTGTGTGACCCAGTGATAAGGACTAGGGAGTTCCCTCTCTCTATCTGTATGTCAAAACTGGTCAGCTTCCACCATGACCTTGAATGTTATTCAAGACTATTCAACGTATACAGAATGTGCACATCGCAGCTTAGAGGGACAATCCACGGGGGGGCTTGTGCTCCTCAAATATGCTATTGTACATTCATGAAAATGCATAGCTATGACATCCGTTCCTCTAGAACCCATACCCACTAGTCCAGTATCAATGCTCATTGCATTAGGGGGGCCTCACATTGCTTTTTGCATTCAATTGTACAGGATTGTCAAAAAAACTAATTTAGCTGACAACCTACACTTGGAATTTCGGTTTTACAGGATAGACAGTTAGTTGTGTATTTATAAAAAAAAAAAGTGCAGATCTATTTGTCCTGCCTGTTTGTTCTGTGTGAATAGAGGCAAAATCAAATGTTATTATTTTATTTATTTCAGGTACTTATATAGCGCTGTCAATTTATGCAGCACTTTATATATAATATATATATATTGTACATTCACATCAGTCCCTGACCCTCAAGGAGTGTACAATCTAAGATCCCTAACTCACATTCATACACATAATAGGGACAATTTAGATTCAATTAACCTACCAGCATGTCTTTGGCGTGTTGTAGGAAACCAGAGTACCCAGAGGAAACCCACGCAGCCACAGGGAGAACATGCAAACTCCAGGCAGGTGGTGCCTTGGCTGGGATTCAAACCAACGACCCCAGTGCTGCCAGGCAGAAGTACTAACCATTTAGCCACTGTGCTGCCAATCTTTCTAGGTCTAATGCTATTCTTTATACAAAATAGAATGAAACAAGAAAATACCACATTTTGCCCACTCCATGGAGTTGAGAATAAGTATTTATTTCCTTTGATCATCGGCTCCATCTAGTGGCCATAATGCAGCATTTTCATGACTCTGTGCTGCATAAATGAAGACCTTTCAACCTGGAGAGAAATTAGCCTACTATACACATTTGACTTTGCCTCTATTTGCATACTCAGAAGGTGAACAGCTCTGCAATTTTCTTCTATTTTTATTTTTTCATAAATACACACCTTAGAGCAGGGGTGGGCAAACTTTTTGACTTGAGGGCCGCAATGGGTTCATATACTGGACCCGGGGGCCGGACCAAGAGTAGATGAATGATGTGTATGTGTCATCCATAGTAAGTATAGTAATATTCCCCCATAGTAAGCATAGTAATTAATCCCCCATATAGTAATTCATCCCCCATAGTAATTCATCCCCCATATAGTAATTCATCCCCCATAGTAATTCATCCCCCATATAGTAATTCATCCCCCATATAGTAATTCATCCCCCATAGTAATTCATCCCCCATATAGTAATTCATCCCCCATAGTAATTCATCCCCCATATAGTAATTCATCCCCCATAGTAATTCATCCCCCATATAGTAATTCATCCCCCATATAGTAATTCATCCCCCATATAGTAATTCATCCCCCATAGTAATTCATCCCCCATATAGTAATTCATCCCCCATAGTAATTCATCCCCCATATAGTAATTCATCCCCCATAGTAATTCATCCCCCATATAGTAATTCATCCCCCATATAGTAATTCATCCCCCATAGTAATTCATCCCCCATATAGTAATTCATCCCCCATATAGTAATTCATCCCCCATAGTAATTCATCCCCCATATAGTAATTCATCCCCCATATAGTAATTCATCCCCCATAGTAATTCATCCCCCATATAGTAATTCATCCCCCATAGTAATTCATCCCCCATAGTAATTCATCCCCCATAGTAATTCATCCCCCATATAGTAATTCATCCCCCATATAGTAATTCATCCCCCATAGTAATTCATCCCCCCTATAGTAATTCATCCCTCATATAGTAATTCATCCCCCATATAGTAATTAATCCCCCATATAGTAATTCATCCCCCATATAGTAATTCATTCCCCATATTAATTCATCCCCCATATTAAGTCCCCAAGTCCCCCCTGTGTCAATTCACTTACCTTTGCTCCGCGCGTTCCTCTCGCCGTGTTCCCGCGCCGTTCCGGTGTAGCATGAAAATCTGTCTCCTATGAGGATCTGTCCCCCTCGACGTATCTGCGCATGTGCCAGTTTCAGGCATTAGCAGCCGATCGGCGATCTCCGGCACATGCGCAGATACGTCGAGGGGGACAGATCCTCATAGGAGACAGATTTTCATGCTACACCGGTCTTCAGGGCGGACTGTGAGAGGAGCCTAGCTCCCCTCACGTTCGTCACGCTGCCCCACCTACACACATCCTGACAGCCATCCTGACAGTATCACGCTCCGCGGGCCGGATTAAAAGGTCCGCCGGGCCGTAGTTTGCCCATTGCTGCCTTAGAGGAAGGCTGCCAAACGGGCAGCTCTGCAGCTGTTGTGAAACTACAAGTCCCATCATGCCTCTGCCTTTGGGAGTCATGCTTGTAACTGTCAGTCTTGCAATGCCTCATGGGACTTGTAGTTTGGCAACAGCTTTAGGGCCCCCAGTTTGGCAACTGTGCCTTAGAGAGTCTAGACACATTTCATAGTCATGCT
The DNA here is from genome assembly GCF_062004578.1 of Staurois parvus. Lineage (NCBI taxonomy): Eukaryota > Metazoa > Chordata > Amphibia > Anura > Ranidae > Staurois > Staurois parvus. The sequence continues at coordinate 690,978 of NW_028319194.1, read as the reverse complement.
ATCAATCTTATGTTCCTCAGTGGCAGTTGTCAAGATTTTAATTTCCAGATATGCTTTGCTGGTGAGCTGTAGGACCACAAATCACTCCGTACGATTTTTTGAACACACGTGCCTGTCTGCTAAAGCCAGGAGGAATCAGTCAGAATCAGTCACTTGTGATTTTATATGCAATTACAAATAAAAGATGTTTTATAGGACAAGAGGATCTGCTGAGGATTTACATGGCTTGCAACTGTTCAGCCTTTAGCCACAGAGGCAGCAGACAGGGTTATATACATTTTATTTATTTCAGGTACTTATATAGTGCCATCAATTTACATTGTACATTATATTGTACAGTCACATCAGTCCCTAACCCTCAAGGGGCGTATAATCTAAGATCTCTAATGCAGGCCATAGATGGGTCAAAAATCAGCCGATTTTTCTTTAAAAAAACGAAAAATCGGTCCTTCAAGCGGCCGACGTTACCAGCAACAGTAAAAAAAAAAAAAAAAAAAAATCGGCCGATTTTCATCCCGTCTACAGCCGGCAAAAAGTGTCCCTGCAGAGAGCTCCGCTATTTCTTTGACAGTTCCTTGACATTTATAGCGGTTGCAACAATGTATCTATTTGTATCCATTTAGGATACAGATGTTTTTATTCGGAAACAAATAGATACATTGTTGCAACCGCTATAAATGTCAAGGAACTGTCAAAGAAATAGCGGAGCTCTCTGCAGGGACACTTTTTGTCGGACTGGAATAACTCTTCTTCATCCTCTTCTTCTTCTTCCTCTTCTTCATCCTCTTCTTCTTCTTCAGCCTTTTCTTCATCCTCTTCTTCCTCCTCTTCATCCTCTTCTTCCTCTTCTTCTTCTTCATCCTCTTCTTCATCCTCTTCTTCATCATCCTCTTCTTCTTCATCCTCTTCTTCTTCATCCTCTTCTTCAGCTTCTTCATCCTCTTCTTCAGCTTCTTCATCCTCTTCTTCAGCTTCTTCATCCTCTTCTTCATCCTCTTCTTCAGCTTCTTCATCCTCTTCTTCAGCTTCTTCATCCTCTTCTTCAGCTTCTTCATCCTCTTCTTCTTCATCCTCTTCTTCATCCTCTCCTTCTTTTTTCTTCTTCTTTTTGTCTTCCTCTTGCAGGTCACTGCTCATGCGCAGATTTTTTTATCAGTAAAAAGATCGACCGATTTGCCCATCATTGCCGCGAAAATCGGCCGATCGGCAAAATCGGCCGATTTTTTCCAACTTTACCGATAAAAAAATCTGCCAAAATACCAAAAAACGGCCGAACAATTAGCCCACTAACGATCCGAAAATCGGCCGATTTTAGACCCATCTATGGCCTGCATGACTCACATTCATACATACATGTACTAGGGCCAATTTAGACAGGATCCAATTAACCTAACATCATGTTTTTGGAGAGTGGGAGAAAACCAGAATACCTGAAGGAAACCCACGCAGGCACAGGGAGAACATGCAAACTCCAGGCAGGTGGTGCTGTGGCTGGGATTTGAACAAACAATCCTAGTACTGCCAGGTGGAAGTGCTAACCACTTAGCCACTGTGCTGCTCTATATACATGTGCATGAGCCCTAAAAGCTGCAAAGTCTTCCTAAGGCTGGGTTCAAACGTTTGCGTTTGATCCGTTTCTGCAGTGCTTTTTTCAGTGCGTTTTTGCACATGTGTTTTTGCTGCGTTTTGAGGCATTTTGCATTTTTTTTCCAACTTGTTGCTGGGCAGATTAAAACGCAAAACGCATCACATGCTTTTCTGTAATATCTCCATTGAAGTCTATAGAACCAAAAACACAATGTTTTGCACTTTAAAAAAAAAAAAAGTCCCTGAGCCTGGGTTCACACTGATGCCGTGCAGAATTCGCACCGGTTTCTGTGCGAATTTTACATCACAATTGCACCCCGTTCATGTGAACCGCTACGGGTGTGTATGTTAACAACACCCCGAAATCGGTTTGCAAAATATGGTGCGATGTGCAGAATCGGATCGCATTGGTTTACATACCCATGCGATCTGATTCTAGTACGGACCAAAAAAAGGGTCCTGCGCCTTTTTGGTGCAGATGTGGTGCGATTTGAGCATACAAAATGTAAGGTTCAAATCGCACCACATAGAATTTGCATGTGATTTGCACAGGAATGCGGTGCGGTTGCTGTGTGGATCACATGCGATATGCCGCACTGCAGGAGTGTGAACCCAGGCTCACCCTTTCCAAAAAACGCACCAGGTGAAAATGCGGAGATGTGAACCAGTACCATAGGAAATCATGTTCGATGGACTGCTGTGCGTTTCTGCAAAACACAACAGAAAATGCACAGGTGTGAACCTAGACTAAGGCTGGCCATACACTATACAATTTTCTGCCCAATTTCCTTTAGATTTATCTTAAACTATGTAGTGCAAGGGCCTGTCTAATTGGATACAATTGAATGTGTTGTTTAGGTTTGACCTCATATTATATGGTTTTTGGTAAATCTAAAGCAAAATTCTAAAGAAAATTGTATAATGTATGGCCAGCCTTATGCCGGCCATAGACGGGTCGAAAATCGACCGATTTTCGCACTGTTAGTGGATTGGTCGGCCGTTTTTCGGGCTTTTTGCACATTTTTTTTATCGGGCATGTTGCAAAAATTCGTGCACGATTTTGACGATTGGACGATTTTCCCAGCAATGATGGGCAAATCGGCCGATCGTTTTACCGATAAAAAATCTGCGCATGAGCCATGACCTGCAAGAAGAAGAAAAAGAAGAAGAAAAAGAAGAATTCCAGTCCGCTATTATATTTTATATGAAAAAGTATTGCGGTTGCAACAATATATCCATTTGTATCCGAATAAAAACATGTGTATCTGAAATGGATACAAATGGATACATTGTTAGACTTTTCATATAAAATTAATAGCGGACTGGAATTCTTCTTCTTCTTCTTCCTCTTCTACTTCCTCTTCGTCTTCTTCTTCATCTTCTTCTTCGTCTTCTTCTTCTCTCCCCTGTGTGCTCCCCTGTCTTTGCAAGGAACAGAAGTAATTATGGGGTTAAATGCTGGCCATAGACAGGACGAAAATTGGCTGATTTTTTTTACCGTTGGTGGTAACGTCGGCCAATTGAACAACCGATTTTGCGGGGTTTTTTTTTTTTAAACGGCTGATTTACGACCCGTTTATGGCCTGCATTAGGCTTGGTTCACATCTGTGTGGGTGGTGCCACTGCAGGACATGCACAAATGCCTGCAGCCGTACCACCCACACAGAGGAATGCGGGACCCGCCGGGCGGGTGCCATTAATTCTGATGCGCTGGAAATTGCAACCGTACTGGGAACCTCAGTTCCCGTGTGGGCTGCGATTTCCAGAGAAGTGCAGGGACTTCTTCCTTGCATATCAAATGAATGGGCTCTCGTACCCGTGCAAATCGCGGGCTGAACAAATGTGAACCTGGCCTAAGAGAATGACTGAGCAATATCTCCTTGTCACCCTTACCCAGCCCTCCCCTGATATGTGTCACTCACAGTACAGCACAGGATTCACACGTTATCTACAGGGCTGCAGTGTTCATGTAGGAGCTGACATTGTTTCCTGAACACGCAGACATCTGTGGGTGCCTGTGCGGCTAACACCAATACTTTAACCGTCATGGATTTTTGTGGTTTCATCTCTTGGACTTTTCTGCTCATCATTGGCATCATTGGCACTTGTTTCCTACTGTACTGTGGTTACATCTACTATATACATGGAAAGTATGACCACATCCCTGGACCCCCCAGGAACAGGTAAGATGCTTTCTTTATTGTATAGCTTTAGGGCCCCTGTATGTGGAACTTTGGATGGGAATGATTTTCTTTCCCATACAAGCAGGGGCGGACTGACCATTTGGAAATTCGGGCACTCCCCAAGGGCCCGGGGTCAGTAGGGGGCCCCATGAGATGCCCCTAGTACCTTTTTCATAGGCTTTTTTGAGTTTGGGCAAGGACACAGGGGCCCCATTCTCCCCTATTGCCCGGGGGCCCCATGAGTTGTCAGTCCACCCCTGCATACAAGTCAACTTGAATGCAAACCATGGCACAAGCAGCTGGATGCATCTTAGAAGCAGCTTGAGGCGATTCCTTGAGAAAAGAAAATCAAAGCATCTCAGAAGTACCTGAAAGCATACTGCATTTGACTTGCTTCTGAATCTGATCCATGTGTACATGACATTTTAACCTTTTCATTACCAGAGCTGTTTTTTGTGTTTTTTTCACACTTGTTTCAAAAATCATTTTAGACCCGAAGATTAGTTAAAACCCCCAAACATTAAATATTTTCTGAAAGCAGAGACTCAGGGACCCTGGAGAATATTACAGTGGTAGTTCCAGTGGCGTCCCGAGGTAGGTGCGGGGGGTGCGGTCCACACCGGGTGACACCGACTGCATGGGGTGACACCGGACCCGCTCCACAAAAAGGTAAGATGTAAAGCAAGCCAACGATCCCCGCAGGATGGATCCAATCCATCCTGTGGGGATCGTCGGCTTTCTTTACAACTTACCTTTTCTTGGAGGGGGTCCGGTGTCACCCCGTATAGGTTGGATGCCGACGATCCTGCGGGGATCATCGGCATGCAACCTATACAAGGTGACACCGGACCTGCTCCAAGAAAAGATAAGTTGTAAAGAAAGCCGACGATCCCCGCAGGATGGATCGGATCTGTGGATTGAGCATAATGGATCGGAGTCCGATCCATTATGCTCAATCCGCAGATCCGTTCCATTCTGTTGGGATCGTCGGAGGGGGTGTCACCAAGTGTTACCGCACCGGGTGACACCAACCCTAGGGACGCCTCTGGGTAGTTCCCTATTTTTGTCACACGATAGTAGTACAACAGTTGGCCAAGCACACATCTTCAGAGAAAATACAAAGAAGTTTATTTTAGGGGACAGAAATACAAATTTTTGGTAAAACTTAAAACATGAGGTTGCGCCGAGTAAATAAATGCCCGACATGTCATGTATTAAAATTGCGTATACCCACCACTACAAATGTTATTATCCAAAATTATCCATAGGCAACATTTAAACGGACGTTCAGGTCATCAGCTTAGAGTTAACTGCACATAATGGCCCTATAATTGTTGCTCCCACTGTGCATGGCAATATGTAACATGGGTAGCGCAATCAACATTTTCATATGTAAGCACCCCGACACGTGTGTTTACTTTCGTATGTGTGAGTATGTGGTTGGGGAGGGTCTCAAAATAAATTTGTTTTTTTATGGGGGGTGAAGTGCTGGGTGAAACCATTTTTTGAACTTTTTGTTTTTTCATGTAACTATTTTTTTTTTTATAGGGGACCAAAAGTCCCTTTTGTAATTGTATTTTCCTATGACAGGTTCTCTTTAATGAGACATTAGGGGGTTTATTTACTAAAGCTGGAGAGTCCAAAATCAGACTCCCTTCAGCATAGAAATCAATCAGCTTCTAACCTCAGCTTGTTCAATGAAGCTTTGGCAATGAAACCTGGAAGCTGATTGGTTTCTATGCAGAAGGGAGTCTGATTTTGGACTCTCCAGCTTTAGTAAATAAACCCCTAGGGGTCTATTAGACCTTTGATGTCTCGCCTGCCTTCCACTGAAGCTAAAGGAGTGCAAATCATGCTCCATTAGCTTCCTGTCTGGCCGCAGCTGAGGCCAAGCGAAAGTGATGTAATGAATGTCACTTTCATGTTCACCTCCTGTGGCACTCATCATGGGTGAGACAGTGGAACTTGGGAAACATAACAGGGGAGGATGGGCACTATTTGATGGGCAAGTTGATCACTTCCACCTGACAGCTGACAATTGGCTTCCCCGTTGCTGCCAACATATGACATACATCAGTTGCAGCAAAAGGGTTAAGGCTACAATGTAGTATTGGGCTCCAATAATTGTAATAACTTTTCATTCACAGGGTAGGAATGTCATGTTGTGTGTAGCATTGTGCTAGGCTGGAAGTCCTCCACAAGTACAAGAGCAAGGGTGTCACTAGCACTCTTCATGTGAGGGACCATCGCGACACATGGGTCTACACAGGCATAGGTGTCTGCCAAGACGTGTAGGTGGCAGGGCACTAGGACCCAGGCGCACCTGTCGTCTTGACAGTACTAGGCAGGCACTAGGACCTAGGCTGGCCTGTCAGGTGCAAGGCGGGCTATTTAAACCAGCTCTGCACAAACACTTGTTGCCGAATGGTCTTTGTATGCTGTTACCTGTGTTGTGAGTATCTTGATCTGGATTGTTTGACCTTGCTGCCTTCTCCTGTCTTGACCCTTGGCCTGCCTGACTCTGCTCCTGGATGTTCCCCTTTAAATCTGATCTTTTGATATTGACCCTGCGTGTGACCCGACTATCCTTTGCCTACTGTTTTGTACCTCACTGACCCGCTAGTTACCGACCTGTCCTGTATGACTGATTTAGCTCATCCATCCATCCCACAGGGATCACTAGGCTCCCTCACATCAGACTCTTAGCCCCCTGGAGCTCCTGTCAGACTCCTCTACCCCTGTTGGAGATACCTAGCAGCTGCGACCTGGTACCGGAGCGCTCCAAGTCCATCCCCACCATCAGGGGCCGTGGTGAACAAGTGCTCCGGTGCATAGACTCCGCACACTGGGGAGGCTCTGCCAGGGGATTGATAGAGGTGCTGTCAGGCGGTCCATTACACTTCAACTCATTTCTGCCCTAGACCTAATAGGGCACTTTGGACATCACAAGATCCTCCTTAGAGTACTCCTTGGAAACTGCCAAAGTACAATTACTTACTGCCCTGGGTAACTGGCACCCACCAAAAGTCTTTTCCATACCTGCTTCAAGCCTTATGGCAATGGATTCAAACTGCTTTACCCAACCCTATCTGTTTCCAGAAGACCTCCTCACTTTGAGGTTAGATAGAAGAGTCCAAACAATGGAAACCTTTTTAGTTTACTGAATGCTGTTGATAATTCCATAGTTACACACTGTAGTCAACCCAGAGGGGATGGTACATTTCTTTTTGTGTTGCAAAAAATAAAGAAAGCAATAACAAGAGAGCACCCTGTGGAGAAGCCCATACATCCTTGAGGGAAGAGGGGCGGGTTGTTGCCAGAGTCCTGCATCTCATGCAAAGGGGTGAAAGTAGTTCAAATAGTCTTTCCTCCCCTGATACCCCACTAAGGGGAACCTCCAAGAGCTAGAACCTCACAGCCTACATCATTTCTGTGGCTTGGTCTTCCAGACACTTCCCACAAAGACCCCACTAGACTATTTATAAATAATGCCTATTTCCCAGGATGCCCCACAGTGGCACCACCTCACTATTTTTGGTCATACACTGCTACTACTCTGAGGGTCTCTAGCAACTACTTAGGATACTACACCACCTCCTCACTACAAGGGGCCCCTAAATGTACTCTCGCAGCTAAATGTGCCCCTGTCCTACAGGGATTCAAGAGAAAAAGGGACAGGCAATTGTAACCCTTTGCCCTTTTTCTTTTATATTTTTCTGAGAGCTGGCTTTTAGTGTTGGACTCAGCCCATGCAGTCTGTTACAAAAATCTGCTTTTTTTAAAACTTTTTCACAAAATGCCAATCCTGCCAACTGGACCCAAACCTATCCACATAAACCTTTCTGCTGATCAATGGTGGTTTCTTTGCTTAGATCCTAGAATTATTTGAAGTTGTTTGGTGCAACCTTGGAAACCTGGTGCAGTTGGAAAATAGAGGTTTTCCAAAGGTGGTCAGCAGCATGTGGGGAGGTGCAACAGGGTGTGGCGGTAGTAATCACACAGAGTCCAGGTGCAATAAACTTGAAATTTCTATTGAGCAGAATGCCAGTGTTACAAACACCCTAGTGGGAGAGTGCCACTTAGGGGATAACTCACAGTTCAGTGCAGTTCAAGATGTGGCTGCGGAGAGATGCCGACAGCGTCTGTTTTAGAGGCTGGAGTATGGCTTCATCAGTCCAGTCCCAAGCAGGGAGGTTTTCAACCAGGATAGCAAATCCCTGACCTGTCCCTTCTCATCCGGAACCTTTCCTTACCACTAAGTGCTTTCCTTAGCAAGCAGGATCTCTCTCCCTACACTAGCAACTCGCAGAATGCGCACCAAAACCTAGGGACAGGGACTTATATAGACCCTGCTGACCCAGAAAGGTTGCCAAGGGTCACATGGCTGCAGCATAGCCAACCGGAACGCTTCTCCATTGACCCAGGAACCATAGAGAAACCATGTTAACTTTCTCTTGTCTTTCTCTCCAGGCTATGGTACCACTCAGGCTAAGCACCACCCACAGTGGAGAAAACTGACTGCACCTGCCTACAAGTAGCATGCAAAAGATAGAAGATCAGTACTCTAAAATGGGTTGGTGTTAGTCCTCAGAAGTGCAGCTAAAGCATTGATCACAATTTGGAACATCAAGCAGCAGTGTGGGATAGGGGGTGGCATGTGTAGATTTAATATTTCCTTGGAAGACGGAGGTGCACACTGTGGCAATATGTGTTACTGATATGTTATATTTCAAAAGCATGAATGTTGGTTATATTTTTTTTAGTTTCCTGCTTGGACATTCACCATCAATACTCAAGGTCCTGGAAAGCAATGGCCTAGTCCATGATCTGTTTCTGGATTGGTATGTTGGTGAGCATACATGTATCATGTAGAAAATTAATGGTATATCTTTCTTTTGTGGTATATGATTATGAGCAAAGGGGCATCCTGCGCACTCCTTGCTGTCACTCAGTGGGGGGGGGCGGTCACCTTCTTCCCATATGCCACCCCTGACATGCAATATATTACTTCCTAGTACTCAGTTTTTCAGATACTAATCTTATTAGTCACTCAAGGAACTGTTTATAAAAAAGGCCAATGCTTTTTATAAAAACACTTCACTCGATCTACGTACAATTTTTTTTAGCCCCTAATTTGTTCTTGTATCTAATAAAAAAAACGTACTTACTATTCCATTGAGTCCAGTGTTGTCCTCCTTTAGCCCAAAGATCTTCCTTCTTCTGCTTTGGCACCACCATCTTGGATGTACATCCCACACATATGCAGGCACACCACCAGTTTCTGCCAGATCTTTAGGTCCTGACAGAGCCTTTCGACATGTCCGCACATATGTGAAATCCACAAACTCGCAGTGCATGTGCAGATATGCCACTCTTAGTGGCCCCATATAGTGGCAAAAACCTTGTGCTTTCTGCGCATGCAAGTTGGGTTTGGGGTATTTCGCATGAATGTGCTGAAATTTCTCTTGATGTGTCTGTGCCTGCTCCAGACACGTGCAGAAATCATGCTTCACATATCATCCTTGTCTAGGATTCAGGAACCAAAATGTAAAAATATTAAAAAAAGGTACTTCTTTGTTTTAATTGTGTCAGCAGAAGGAGAGAAGAAATTCCTTTTCATGGATGAATGTCTGCTTTATGCAATGTGTGCCCTTCATGTCATTTTAGCCAAGGTTAAGATTTCTGTTATTATATGTAATGTCTATTTTGAGTTTAAAATATTAAAACATTTCATTTCCTTCCAAGTAAGTCACAGAAAATGAAAGATTTTGGTTTAATTATTTTGAAATTCTTACCTTTCTTGCTGGCAATGGGCAACCAATGATAATTCATGCTGCAATGGTCATACCATTGTAATGTGAATTCTGATTGGTTGCTTTATGTTACCACATTTAATAATTGGAATACAGGAGGGGTGGCAGGGACAGACTGAAAATGTGTGAACTGGGATAGCTCCTATGTATTAAATAGCAGTCTGAGAAGAGAATAAGGAAGTCGGTGAACAGAAAGTGCAAATAACTATAATGTCTGACTTCCAAGGTACATGATGAGATGATTAACACTGAGATTGTTTTAAAATTAAAAAAAAAAAAAAACTTAATAAAAATTAAATTTTAAAGTAATTTTATTTACATAATTAAAATAACATTTTTTAGGGGCCCTAAAAGTTTTGTAAGTCACAATCAGAAACTATTAATGAGAATATGGAGAACACATCATCCTATCATTAGCTTGTGTATAGTGCAGATTCCATAATCTTTATATAGTATCTATATCCTCAAAAAACTACACTCCCTCGGCCTCAGAGATTCTGCTCTCTCCTGGCTCTCATCCTACCTGTCACAACGCTCTTTCAGCATTACCTATAATGCTGCCACCTCCCCCTCACTCCCCCTCTCTGTTGGGGTCCCTCAAGGCTCTGTCCTTGGGCCCCTTCTCTTCTCCATCTACACCTCCTCCCTTGGCCAACTCATACGCTCTCACGGCTTCAACTACCACCTATATGCCGACGACACACAAATCTATCTCTCAACCCCCCACCTCACCCCCTCAGTCTCTGCCCGAATCACACACCTACTGAGCGACATATCTGACTAGATGTCGCTCCACTTCCTTAAACTGAACCTCTCCAAAACCGAGTTTCTTGTCTTCCCCCCAGCCCGCACACCACCCCCCAATGACTTCTCCATCATGTCCAACAACGCCACCATCAAACCCGCCCCGCAGGCCAGAGTACTTAGTGTCATTCTGGACTCCAACCTATCCTTCCAGCCCCAAGTCCAATCTTTAACAAACTCGTCCAGACTCCACCTCCGCAACATCGGCAAAGTCCGCACGTTCCTAACTCCAGAAACCACTAAACAGCTCATCCACTCCCTCATCATATCACGACTCGACTACTGCAACTCCCTCCTCACTGGCCTGCCTCGCCGCTGGCTATCCCCGCTTCAGTCGATCCTGAATACGGCTGCCAGACTCATTCACCTTTCCAACCGCTCCGTTTCCGCCACCCCCCTCTGCCAATCCCTCCACTGGCTTCTGATTGCGCAACGGATCAAATTCAAAATCCTAACACTGACGTACAAAGCCGTCCACTAGAGATGAGCGAATTATTCAAAAATTCGATTCGGCTGATTCGCCGAATTTCAGGAAGAAATTCGATTCGATGCGAATTAATTCGCTACGAAGTTAACTTATAAAAAGGGTTTCTAGGCTTCAGAGAGCCTTTAAATTAGTGCAGAACACTGTACCTTTAATTTAAATGCCCTTGGAGATGAGGAAGGGGAAGGAGAAGGAGAAGGATGAGAAGAAGGAGAAGGATGAGAAGAAGGAAAAGGAGAAGGATGAGAAGGAGAAGGATGAGAAGAAGGAGAAGGATGAGAAGAAGGAGAAGGAGAAGGATGAGAAGATGGAGAAGGAGAAGGATGAGAAGAAGGAGAAGGAGAAGGATGAGAAGAAGGAGAAGGAGAAGGATGAGAAGAAGGAGAAGGATGAGAAGAAGGAGAAGGATGAGAAGAAGGAGAAGGAGAAGGATGAGAAGAAGGAGAAGGATGAGAAGAAGGATGAGAAGAAGGATGAGAAGAAGGAGAAGGATGAGAAGAAGGATGAGAAGAAGGAGAAGGATGAGAAGAAGGAGAAGGATGAGAAGAAGGAGAAGGATGAGAAGAAGGATGAGAAGAAGGAGAAGGATGAGAAGAAGGAGAAGGAGAAGGATGAGAAGAAGGAGAAGGAGAAGGATGAGAAGAAGGAGAAGGAGAAGGATGAGAAGAAGGAGAAGGATGAGAAGAAGGAGAAGGATGAGAAGAAGGAGAAGGAGAAGGAGAAGGATGAGAAGAAGGATGAGAAGAAGGAGACGGATGAGAAGAAGAAGGATGAGAAGAAGGAGAAGGATGAGAAGAAGGAGAAGGAGAAGGATGAGAAGAAGGAGAAGGATGAGAAGAAGGAGAAGGATGAGAAGAAGGATGAGAAGAAGAAGGATGAGAAGAAGGACAGTTCTGTGACAGTTTCTGTCTATTTCTGACAGTTCTGTGACATTCACTCCATACAGCGGTTGAAACATTGTATCTATTTGTTTCCATAAATGGATCCATTTATGGAAACAAATAGATACAATGTTTCAACCGCTGTATGGAGTGAATGTCACAGAACTGTCAGAAATAGCGGAGCTCTGCAGATACACTTAGAGGAGCTCTGCAGATACACTTTTTGCCGGCTTGGAATTATTCTTATTTTCATCATACTTCTTCTTCTTCTTCTTCTTCTTCATCCTCATCCTCTTCTTCTTCTTCTGAGGATGAGGATGAAGAAGAAGAAGAAGAAGTAGGATGAAAATAAGAATTCCAAACCGGCAAAAAGTGTATGTGCAGAGTTCCTCTATTTCTGACAGTTCTCTGACAGCTTCTTCACATGTACAGCGGTTGAAACATCTGTCAGAGAAATGTCAGAAATAGCGGAGCTCTCTGCAGGGACACTTTTGCCGGCTGACCGGGAAAAATCCGATTCGCGCACCCGAAGTAGGCAAATATTCGGATTCGACGCGAATCAAATTTTTCCTGAAATTCGTATCGAATTCCGGTTCGCCTGGTTCGATTCGCTCATCTCTACCATCCACCATACTGCCCCAAACTACATCACTGACCTAATATCCAAGTACCCCCCAGCACGCACACTCCACTCCTCACAAGACCTCCTTCTCTCTAGTTCCCTGGTCTCCTCCTCCCATGCCCGCCTCCAGGACTTCTCCAGGGTGTCACCCATCCTCTGGAACTCCCTGCCCCAACCCATCAGATTATCACCTACTCTCCTCTCCTTTAGGCGCACCCTGAAAACCCACCTCTTCAGGGAAGCCTACCCCACCCCCTGCTAACTTGCCGACCTCCTCCACTCTTCCTACCACTCCATCCCCCACAGCTATCTCCTCCTGTACCACCATCCCCTCCCTCCTAGATTGTAAGCTCGAAAGAGCAGGGCCCTCAATCCCCTCATGTTCTGCATTGTATTGGTATTGTTCTGTCACATGTTCTGTCCCCCTTTGTAATGTACAGCGCTGAGCGAACTATCGGCGCTTTATAAATACTGTATAATAATAATAATAATAATATCAGGGGCGGACTGACCATTTGAGCACTCGGGCACTGCCCCAGAGCCCAGGGTCAGTAGGGAGTCCCATGAAATGCCCCTGGCATCTTTTTTATAAGCTTTTTCGGGTGTGCTTTTAGTGTGGGCAAGGACACAGGGGCCCGATGATCCCCTATTGCCCGGGGGCTCCATGAGTTGTCAGTTCGCCCCTGGTATCTATAGCCATTGCTGACATATCGGGTGACTTGTCCCTCATGATACCAGTGTGTTTCACAGCAAATGCCACTTCCTTTTTACAACTGTTCTGCTATGAGGAAGTGGAGTTTGCAGTGAAACGTGTTGGCATCAAGAAGGACGCTTCACCTGATATCTCAGCAATACTGTAATATATAAAGATTGTGGAAACTGCGCTGGACATGATAGGATGACGTGTTCCTTCTATTCCCATGCATGTATTTTTTGTTTTTTTTTTGTATTTCGTTCATTAGTGTTCTTATATAGCTTTTAGGGCCCCACAGGGCCCGCATTTTTTTAATAAAATTGTGTAAATAAAATTACTGGGCTTTAAACAACAATTTCAGTTTTTACAGTCACATCATATACCTGGAAAACCCAACATTATAAAAAAAAAATAGATTCTTATTTTTCTGTTAATATTGTACATTTACTGATGCAGATACTAGGAAGCCCCAAATCGGATAATCTATTTAATAACAAGGGCAATATATGTGCTATACTGTATATACTTAAGTAGATTTACCTTTTTTTATGCTTTATACAGGGCACAGACTTATGGTCCTGTGGTGCGTATTAACATGTTACATAATGTGAAAATTCTGCTATCAAGCCCAGAGTCAGTAAAGGTAGGACAACAGACTGCCCCATCTGATGTTTATTTTCACCTTACGTTTGCTGCCCGTCCATTGGGTTTGACCGCCAAAGGGAGAAAGCCATATGCAAGTTCCTAGTCATGTTCCTTCTGCCCCATATCATAGCGCTGGGTTCCTGAGCAGCCAATCAACAGCTTTTTTTGTTGTCATTCAAATTTACTCTGAAGGGCTGTGGCTAGGGATGCAACGATACCGATACCGGTATCGGTGCCGATACTGAGTACTTTCACGAGTACTCACGAAAAATGCTCCCGATACTGGAAAACAATACTTTGCAGTGCGATTTGCATCAATACAAATTGCATCGCAAAGATAAGCGTGTGATTTGAACAGGAATGTGATTCCTGTCCAAATTGCATGCGGTTTCCCCACTGCCCCTGTGTGAACCCAGGCTTGTCATAGCCCAAGTGCACACAGGAGCGGTGCAGGAAACCTCCCTGCCAGGATCCCAGGCTGAGCGGAGAGTGGGAGAGTATGGATGTATATTATGGAGACAGATGCTCCATATTCTCAACGGTAGGAGAGGAGAGAAAGCCGCTTCACAGGTGTGGGGATTTGTAATCCCCATCGCTTTCTTTCTTCTCCTGTCAGGGATGACAGTACGGGCTAGAGGGCTTTTGACTGGTCAGCACTGTGGCATGGACGGCGCTGACCAATTAGATGCCGTCTAGCCCGTACTGTCATCACTGCAAGGAGAGGGAGCCTCAGGGATTTGAAATCCCCAGACCTGTGGAGTGGCTTTCTCTCCTCTCCTTGCAGTGATGACAGTTCAGGCTAGAAGTCATCTGATTGGTCAGCACCGTCCATGTGACGGTGCTGACCAATCAAAATTCATCTAGCTCGAACTTGCAAGGAGAGGTAAGAAAGCATCGGGGATTTCAAATCCCTGCCGCTTTCTCTCCTCTCCTACCACTGAGAATATGGAGCAGCTGCCTCCATAGTATACATCCATACTTTCTGCTGCGGGAAACCTCCCTGCACCGCTCCTGTGTGAACTGGGGCTAGGACAAGCCTGGATTCATGTAGGAGCAGTGGGGAAACCGCATACAATTTGGACAGGAACCTCATTCCTTTTCATATCGCATGCTATTCTTTGCGTTGCCATTTGCATCCAAACATTTTTTTATTAGCGCAAATCGCACTGCATAGTATTAGTAATCGGTATCGTGAAGTACTTGACTGAAAGTGTTGGTACTCGTACTCACCAATTAAAAAAAAAACGGTATCGGTGCATCCCTAGCTGTGGCCACACAGCCGAAGTTCAGCCTGTACAATTTCTAAAGCTGCGCAGTTGTACCGGCTCTTCTCCTGTATTGAAATTGCTTACACTGATTTCACTGCACACTGTGAGCTTCTTACATTGTGCAGTAAGTCAGATAGAGTCCACCTTATTTCCTGGCTGGAGGATGTCCAGTATCATCTATCTCTTTCTCCCCAGTCTTACTGTCCTTGGCCTGCCCCTTTCATTCATTAGATTTCAGTTCTTTCCATTAAGGAGGCTCAGCATTACATGTGGGCACTAGCTGGGGTGGTCCGCATGGAAATACTGCTTGGCTAGTAACACCCACTCCATCCAGCCTGACAGCAACCCATTAATGAATTTTGATTTTTACATAACACCTCCCAAGAGCCAGCTGACTGCTTGCCTCAGGGCTGAGGGTTGTTGACAGGAGTACCGAGGCAGGGTGCTGTGATGTTTTCAGGAAGCTATGGTCAGCACCCTGCCGGCCCCTCCCACCAGCCATGATTGACCTGCATTGCATAAAGAAGCACAGAGACCCAGTGATGACATCCCTGTTCTAATATAAGGTATGTAAATTAAAATGGAAAAGTTTTATTTAAAAATTATTTAATTAGTATGTTGATGAGGAAGAGGTAGGAACTAGCGAAGGCAACATTTAGACCAGGTTCACATCTGTGATTTGCATGGGCACGAGAGCCCGTTCATTTGAATGGACTCCCGTGCCCTGGGCCACGCGGGGAAGAAGTCCCTGCACTTTTTCAGAAAGTGCAGCCTGCACAGGAACCAAGTCTGCAAAGTGAAAAAAAAAAAAAAAACAAGAAGTGTTTCGAAGGACGTACCTTCTTCCTCGGAGCTCTTAGGAAGAAGGTACGTCCTTCGAAACGCGTCAGCTGTACTGAGTGTCTGCCCCCATGATGGGATTCGCGCTGGCCTCTTGTCTCTGAAGTCCCTTGGAGGACTTACATGCCTGTTTTCATTCGCTGTTTGTGAGTACCATTCCTTTACTAATACATTTTGATTACTGAGGTAATGCGCAAGGTTGGTGCGCTTCTTGTTTTTTTACTTTGCAGTATTGTTTGGGCTTCCCCAGCCTTGTTTTGGAGCTGCACGACCTTTTATGCTCTGGTGGTCGTTTCGTTTGGGTTTGATTTCACCTATTCACCACCGGCCTGGGTCCTGGAGCGCAGGAGGAATCGTATTTTGTCTACAGGAACCAAGGTTCCCAGTACAGTTGCGATTGCCACCCGTGAGTCCCGCAATCCTCTGTGTGGGCTGCATGTATTTGTGCAGGTCCCGCAGCGGCACCACCCACACAGATGTGAACCTAGCCTGAAGCAGCTTTAAAAGCACTGGGAAGACTTAACATATGTATATATATATATCTATATAACATATATAAATGGCCGATTTTCGTAATCATTGGTGGCAACAGAACGACCGATTTTTCGTTTTTCAGCCGAAGATTCGGCCGATAAACGAACCGTGTATGGCCTGCATTATTTGTCATTATCTAAAATTATAATGGGGTGTGTGATTTGCGCATTTTAGATTCGATGACTTACAGTATTTAGCTTATTTTATGGCTACTAGTTTATAACCAGTGTGATTGTAGTGATAGAAACGCTGCATTTTCATTTCATGTACAGGAAATTCTCATGTCTTCCAAGTACAAGAAGGACACAGAATATAACCGCGCTTGTCATCTGTTTGGGGAAAGGTATGTCTGGCTACACAGTCAAGCCTTAAATACACAATGATTGTTTAATCTCAGATTGTAAAGACCTATTGTAATGGGAATAGGCAAGCATTTGCCAAGCTTCAGGCAGCTTTACTGAAACCCTCCCCCAGGGACGGACTGACCATTTGGAAACTCGGGCACTGCCCGAGGGCCCGGGGTCAGTAGGGGGCCCCATGCGATGCCCCTGGTACTTTTCATAGGCTTTTTTGAGTTTGGGCAAGGACACAGGGGCCCCATGATACCCTATTGCCCGGGGGCCCCATGAGTTGTCAGTCCGCCCCTGCCCTCCCCTTTGTTCTCCCTTCTGGTCCCATTTGGTATAGTTGAATACAGAACTTAAAGCCCCACTCCGGGCTGCTGTTAGGTTTACAAGTGCAATTGGGATCTCTGCTACACTGCATGCATTAAAAGTGGAAGTCCAGTCTAAACTTATCTAAGCTTAAACCTGTTCCCATATACCTTGGTTTTATAGGACCTTGCATTAATGTGTTGGAAAAAAACTTGCCAACGCATCTGGTGTGAGTGGACCCTCACCATTGTTTTCTTTTGGATTCTCTACGGGCTACGTGACCAATGGTGTAGCAAGTTTGTCTTGAGCCCACATATTTTGGCTCCATAAAGTCTCTAATCTTCTAAATTTAAGAGGTATAAAAATGTGTCCATGTCACTTCACCCCCTTCCTGTGCAGACCCATGAATGTAGTTCTTCTCTTCCAAGACATGGACTACATACCCAGCCAGTGCATTGAGTGGTGTTCTACCCCCTGTCAGCAGCAACTTTTTCATCCATCTGGCCTAGTATTTATATTCTGTGTTTGCCTTGTTTCCAGGTTTATGGGAAATGGCCTTGTGACAGAGCAAGATAACCAGCGCTGGGACAGGCAAAGGCTGCTCATGGAACCAGCATTCAGTGAAAAGTAAGAGAAGCCTTCAAGACCAACCGAACATTCTTATCTTATTATTGTACTCATTATACCACCCATCTAAATAGTGGTGTATTTAGTTCATGTGCTGACCTAGGCAACACTAAAATTGGGCACCCCTCACCCCACCAGCAACCCCCCCCCCCCCCACGCCACCCCCATCCACTACCATCACCGACCAGACCAACACGCATCCCCATGCACTAACCAGAGTTGACCAGATCCCTATCCATGTCCCTTCTTCCAGGAGGAGGCGCCACCCTAGGCAAATGCCTTGTTTGGCTCGCCTCGCAGTAAATATGCCGCTGCATCTAAAACACACATATAAATAACCTTTTTTTTTTTTTTTTTTTTATAATCAGTGCAGCCTCAGGCCACTTAATGTATTCTGTTCTTAGATTCTTTTCTTGGCAGTTGTCACTGGGTATTTCCATGGTTGTCCGGTACCTGTTCTTTTCATCCTGTTTAAAAACAAAAAGGAGCCTGCAAAGCATTGCACCCACAACTAGTGGATTGAGGGTGCAATGCCAGGCTCCTGCAGACTTTTCCTTCTGATCTCTGTTTGTACTGAGTGTAGTGCTCACCGCCTAAACGGCCTCCTGTTTTGCCCCAGGTTCTTTTCCCCAACCAATGCAGTGGCAGCCAGCACACATCAACAGTCACTCTTCTGGCTCAATGAGCAGTCTAGGGGTATCCTTTTCTAATGCGTTATTGAAAGTTGAACTTGGATAGGGTGCAGGAAAGTTGTGGGACACTCCAGTATCACAATGTACAAGGTGCGTTCAAGTCAAACAGGGACTTTTGAGTTTATATGATCAACGAAAAAATTTTCAAGGAGTAGAAGCTACATTTATTTTTTGACATACTCCCCTTCTACATTTTTACACTTATTGCAGCGTTTAACCCCTTTGCACCTAAGCGTAAAACAAATATTAATGCCTAAGCATAATATTGCAGCTTTCACATGTGTTAGTAAAACCGTACAAATCATCACAACTACTTTGCACATCCGGGTGGATTATACCTTGTTTTTTAGGACAAATTGGGCTTTCATTTGCTGGTGACTGTTTATGAATATCTCCTGACTTTTTTTTTTTAATCAAAGGAAATATAATACATAAAGTAAAAAAAAAAAAGAATAATTTTTTAAAATGTAGCTGTAGATTTCTTGCTACTGCCATAAACTACCACCAAGGAATAACCCAAATTAAATTCTCCTAGAGATTGCAGCAATATCACATACAGTATGTGTGTGTTGTTGTTTGTACCTGTAGTATAACCCAGAAGCAATAGCTGTTGTTTGCACAGTATGTGTATGTTGTTGTTTGTACCCGTAGTACAACCCAGAAGCAATAGTGCACATCTTTGCTTTTTTTTTTATCCTAACTAAAATACAAAAAAAATCCTGACCCTGACCTTGACCCAAACACTACCCTTGGCACTGACCTAGATCAAACCTTGATGCAAACAAACCTGCCAGCTGTACTTCACAAAGAATGCAAAAATAAATACATACAATAAAAACAATGTACCCCAAAAAATGAGCCTTATAGTCTATTGGTAGGCAAATTAATCATAGTTATAGTCAAGTTAGAGCCTTTTTGAACTTTTTGTTTAAATCAGCTAAACACATTCCAGGGCTTTAAAACAAAAGGTGTACAAAGTCTTTATATATGTTTCTTTATAGAAGTAGGTGATTGTAGCCGTATTAGTGCATTTGCGACAGAAACAATTGAGTACTGACGTGATACTTTTTTTTTTTTTTGCACTAACATACAATTTTGAGGACAAGCTTTTGGGGTATGTCCCCTTCTTCAAGGTCCAAGCAGTACTATTACAAAGTTTTAGCAGAATGTTTCTTTTTTTTTCTCATCCCCCACATCTCTTCTAACATTCTGCTAAAACTTTGTAATAGTACTGCTTGGACCTTGAAGAAGGGGACATACCCCGAAAACTTGTCCTCAAAATTGCATGTTAGTGCAAATAAAAAAAGTATCACATCAGTACTCAATTGTTTTTATAGAAGTAGAAAAGGCTGTCCTCTGTCAGCAAGCTGCAGAGAGGGGCCTATCAGGGATCGCCGTGGCGCTGGTCCCGGCGCAGGCGTAGTGCGCAGCCTTGTGCAGGGATGCGCGCACTAGGTCCGGGCCGGCCGCGGCGTCTGAACTCGCGCATGCGCACTAGAAGCCGCGGGCGCGCGCCTGGCGCAAATGACAGCGCAGGGCGCGATATTTAAACCACCCTGAACTGTCATTGAGTGCCGTCTGGTCTTTTCTGAATCCCTGAATCTGTGTACCTGTATCCTGATTATTGCTGACCCGGATTGTCCTTGACCACGCTGTATTCTCCTGCTCTGACCCTTGGCTTGCCTGACCTCTCTCCTGGATGCCCCTATTGGATCTGACCTTCTGTTGCTGACCTGGCATGTGACCCGACTATTCTCTGCCCGCTGCTTTGTACTGCACCATCCCCACGGCTACCGACCCAGCTTGTCTGACCTCGCACCTGCTCAGCCATCCATCCATCCCATCGGGGTCACCTGACCTCCTCATATCAGGCTCTCCCCTGTGGGAGCCCCTGGCAGACACCGCTACCACTGGTGGGTGTACTCAGTAGTCATGACCTGGTCTCGGAGCGCTCCAAGTCCATCCCCACCATCAGGGGCCCTGGTGAACAAGTGCTCTGGGGATTAGATTCCGTGCTCTGGGGGCACCTGACCAGTGGAGTGCTAGTGGTACCACCAGGTGGTCCGTTACAGGGCCCTTGCTTTCTCTATGGAAGCAATATCTCTCTAAAGAGGTCTGACAGGCTCCCACCGGAGTCAGATCTATTGCTCTGCAATCAGCGAACACTTTGCTCCCTGCTGATTGGAAAGCCTTGGCTCTGACACAGCAGGGGGGCATATTGGACCTCCTCAATGAGACCACTGCTTCCCCACAGACAGAGTCATGTCATTGATGCATTAGTTAATGATCATTCTTTTTTTTTCTTATTATCCCAGCTATCTGATGCGATCAATGGGGCCCTTCAATGAGAAAGCTGAGGAGCTGGTGGACATACTTGTCGAGAAAGCAGATGGGAAGTGTCAGGTTGATATGCGTGATATACTGAGCAGAGTCACACTGGATGGCCTTGCCAAGGTATTCATTAATCCAATGAATTTACATTGTCTACTAACAGTATGTGGCCATTTTATAAGCAAGAAATGCGAAGGATAAAAACATATGACATGAAAATAGAAAATAGATCTTTTCTGGGAGAGATAGGGGGACTTGCCTCTGTTAACCATCTTCTAAAAAAAAAAATAGAAGAGATGTTTCCGTACTGGTGGCTGTGTGTAAGTGACTGCAGCACTAGTGACAGCCTGGTCCATATGGAAGCGAGCGGGAGCACCACAGACCAGGGCTACACTGAGATCATTGGCGTGTGCCAGTTTATTTTTGCTGTGGATAAGATGCTTTTTCCTATTAGGGAGATTTTCCCGTACTTTCTGTTCAGGTTACAGGGTCAAAACAGGAAATAAATAAAAATATCCCAAATGTACACCTGGAGAGCAATCTCAATCTGACAGAAGATATTATAATTCTCTGTTCTATTAAAATAATATTAATAATAAAAACATTTGGTTGGAGTTATGCTTCAACCACCTATATGCTGCTAAGGAGAATCATCCGGGTTGCACAGAAGACTGCAGTTGCTATTGGCTGGCGCAAGATGTTTTGTCACAGAAATAAAATGCATGTGTGTATTCCAGGCAGCTTTTGGATTGGAGCTGAAAACTCTGCAGGATGAATACAGCCCATTTCCCCCGGCCATTTCTCTGGCTATGAAGGGTCTGACTGAGACCTTGAACCCGCTAGTAAAGGTTTGTAAAATAAATGAAATTGTTGTGTTTTTTTATATAAAATTATATTCTTCATATTTATGCTCTTTTTTTTTAATAATTTAATCTAAAGTCAAAACGTTTTTTGGAGCTGTTGTAGCGCTACCCCCCATAGGGACCACTGATATTAACTGGTTCTTCCGTAACAAGCACAGAGGCTGCCCATCCACACAAGCGACAGCCCTTTCACACTGGCTCCAATAAACTGTCCAGTCTAGGGGATGTGTTTTGGTGTTTTATTGCTTAAAGAACAGGAGAGGGGAACTTCAAAAGGATACTTCAAAACACTCATTAGTCAATTAAAGGACAATCTTCCCTAGGAGTAGTTACTAGCATTAGACACTCTGAGGTCCCACAGCTGAAGACCATGGGTGTGAGAGGTCTAATACTAGCACAGCTAATGTCAATGCTAATACTACAGCTAATGCTCATTCTTTTGCAGCTAATGCTCCTGCACATGTATCAGCACCAGGGGCGGACTGACCATTTGGAAACTTGGGCACTGCCCGAGGGCCCAGGGTCAGTAGGGGGCCCCATGAGATGCCCCTGGTACTTTTTTCATAGGCTTTTTTGAGTTTGGGCAAGGACACAGGGGCCCCATGATCCCCTATTGCCCGGGGGCCCCATGAGTTGTCAGTCCGCCCCTGATCAGCACACAAACGAGCTCGGACTCATATCGAGCGTGCACTGACACGCAGGCATATCTCAAGCTGCCTATTTAAAGGAGACACTGGTGTGTGCCAATTGCTGGATGTTCTTCAGCTTCCCAGTGACCTCTGTTCCTGCTTATGCTGACTGATCTTCCGTTGCTGTCTGGACTAGTTCCTGACCTTGCTCTGTGGATTTGGATACCGACCTTGGCTTACCTTTCATTATTCTCTGCCTAATTCCCTGGTTCTGACCTCGGCCTGCTACTGAACCCTGCTCTGCCTGATTCTCTGGTATTGACCTTGGCCTGCTACCTTACCTCTTTTGCCTCATCATGTATGACCCTGGCTCATCCTGACTACGTCTCTGACCCTGGCAGTTACCTGCTACTAAGCTACCGGCACCCATGCTTTTTGGGCCTTGTACCTCTGTCACCATATTCAGGGGTGCTTGGACCAGAGCCGCAACGGGAGCCCTCTAATCAGTTTGGCCTCCAACCATAGTATATGATATTGGGGCAAGTCTTTTGTCCCCAGGATATCTGCCACCTTCCAGCTTCCTCCAGACACGGTCCAGAGAGTGAGATGGCGCCTATCAAGACTAGTTCTCCTTTGGTGTGATTCTGCAGTTAGCTCCAAGCAAGTCCAGCTCCGGCACTGCTGAGTTCCCAAGAGCACCTGTTCAGTCTGTGGCCATCCTGAGGGCAGCAGCCCCTCCAGCTCTGGAACCCTCCTTGGAAGAGAGAACTCTGTTCTCTGGAGTTTCAGACAATATATCACCATCCCAGCCCCCTACTGGAAGCTCCTTTCCAGGAATTAAGTGGAACTTCATAAATATTCGGGATGGTTGTTTTGAATCTCCTTCCCTAAGCTCTGGAAGTTTCTTTCAGAGGCAGGAGGAAGCATTCAATCTACCAGCCTGTGTATACATAAGGGGGGATATGATCTCCATGTATAATACATAAGGGGGGATATGATCTCCATGTATAATACATAAGGGGGGATATGATCTCCATGTATAATACATAAGGGGGGATATGATCTCCATGTATAATACATAAGGGGGGATATGATCTCCATGTATAATACATAAGGGGGGGATATGATCTCCATGTATAATACATAAGGGGGGATATGATCTCCATGTATAATACATAAGGGGGGGATATGATCACCATGTATAATACATAAGGGGGATATGATCTCCATGTATAATACATAAGAGGGGATATGATCTCCATGTATAATACATAAGGGGGATATGATCTCCATGTATAATACATAAGGGGGGATATGATCTCCATGTATAATACATAAGGGGGGATATGATCTCCATGTATAATACATAAGGGGGGATATGATCGCCATGTATAATACATAAGGGGGGGATATGATCTCCATGTATAATACATAAGGGGGGATATGGTCTCCATGTATAATACATAAGGGGGGATGTGATCTCCTTGTCAAATACATATGAGGGGATGTGATCTCCATATATAATACATAAGGGGGGATATGATCACCATGTATAATACATAAGGGGGATATGATCTCCATGTATAATACATAAGGGGGGATATGATCTCCATGTATAATACATAAGGGGGATATGATCTCCATGTATAATACATAAGGGGGGATATGATCACCATGTATAATACATAAGGGGGGGATATGGTCTCCATGTATAATACATAAGGGGGGATATGATCTCCATGTATAATACATAAGGGGGGATATGATCTCCATGTATAATACATAAGGGGGATATGACCTCCATGCATAATACATAAGGGGGATATGATCTCCATGCATAATACATAAGGGGGATATGATCTCCATGCATAATACATAAGGGGGATATGATCTCCATGTATAATACATAAGGGGGATATGATCTCCATGTATAATACATGAGGGGGGATATGATCACCATGTATAATACATAAGGGGGGGGGGTATGATCTCCATGTATAATACATAAGGGGGGATATGATCACCATGTATAATACATAAGGGGGGATATGATCTCCATGTATAATACATAAGGGGGGATATGATCTCCATGTATAATACATAAGGGGGGATATGATCTCCATGCATAATACATAAGGAGGATATGATCACCATGTATAATACATAAGGGGGGGATATGATCTCCATGTATAATACATAAGGGGGATATGATCACCATGTATAATACATAAGGGGGGATATGATCTCCATGTATAATACATAAGGGGGGATATGATCTCCATGTATAATACATAAGGGGGGATATGATCTCCATGTATAATACATAAGGGGGGATATGATCTCCATGTATAATACATAAGGGGGGATATGATCTCCATGTATAATACATAAGGGGGATATGATCTCTATGTATAATACATAAGGGGGGATATGATCTCCATGTATAATACATAAGGGGGGATATGATCTCCATGTATAATACATAAGGGGGGGATATGATCTCCATGTATAATACATAAGGGGGGATATGATCTCCATGTATAATACATAAGGGGGGGATATGATCTCCATGTATAATACATAAGGGGGGATATGATCTCCATGTATAATACATAAGGGGGGGATATGATCACCATGTATAATACATAAGGGGGATATGATCTCCATGTATAATACATAAGAGGGGATATGATCTCCATGTATAATACATAAGGGGGGATATGATCTCCATGTATAATACATAAGGGGGGATATGATCTCCATGTATAATACATAAGGGGGGATATGATCTCCATGTATAATACATAAGGGGGGATATGATCGCCATGTATAATACATAAGGGGGGGATATGATCTCCATGTATAATACATAAGGGGGGATATGGTCTCCATGTATAATACATAAGGGGGGATGTGATCTCCTTGTCAAATACATATGAGGGGATGTGATCTCCATGTATAATACATAAGGGGGGATATGATCACCATGTATAATACATAAGGGGGATATGATCTCCATGTATAATACATAAGGGGGGATATGATCACCATGTATAATACATAAGGGGGGGATATGGTCTCCATGTATAATACATAAGGGGGGATATGATCTCCATGTATAATACATAAGGGGGGATATGATCTCCATGTATAATACATAAGGGGGATATGACCTCCATGCATAATACATAAGGGGGATATGATCTCCATGCATAATACATAAGGGGGATATGATCTCCATGCATAATACATAAGGGGGATATGATCACCATGTATAATACATAAGGGGGGATATGGTCTCCATGTATAATACATAAGGGGGGGATATGATCTCCATGTATAATACATAAGGGGGGGATATGATCTCCATGTATAATACATAAGGGGGATATGATCTCCATGTATAATACATAAGGGGGGGTATGATCTCCATGTATAATACATAAGGGGGGATATGATCTCCATGTATAATACATAAGGGGGGATATGATCTCCATGTATAATACATAAGGGGGGATATGATCTCCATGTATAATACATAAGGGGGATATGATCTCCATGTATAATACATGAGGGGGGATATGATCACCATGTATAATACATAAGGGGGGGTATGATCTCCATGTATAATACATAAGGGGGGATATGATCACCATGTATAATACATAAGGGGGGATATGATCTCCATGTATAATACATAAGGGGGGATATGATCTCCATGTATAATACATAAGGGGGGATATGATCTCCATGCATAATACATAAGGGAGGATATGATCACCATGTATAATACATAAGGAGGATATGATCACCATGTATAATACATAAGGGGGGGATATGATCTCCATGTATAATACATAAGGGGGATATGATCACCATGTATAATACATAAGGGGGGATATGATCTCCATGTATAATACATAAGGGGGGATATGATCTCCATGTATAATACATAAGGGGGGATATGATCTCCATGTATAATACATAAGGGGGGATATGATCTCCATGTATAATACATAAGGGGGATATGATCTCCATGTATAATACATAAGGGGGGATATGATCTCCATGTATAATACATAAGGGGGATATGATCTCTATGTATAATACATAAGGGGGGATATGATCTCCATGTATAATACATAAGGGGGATATGATCTCCATGTATAATACATAAGGGGGGGATATGATCTCCATGTATAATACATAAGGGGGGATATGATCTCCATGTATAATACATAAGGGGGGATATGATCACCATGTATAATACATAAGGGGGATATGATCACCATGTATAATACATAAGGGGGGATATGATCTCCATGTATAATACATAAGGGGGGGGTATGATCTCCATGTATAATACATAAGGGGGGGATATGATCTCCATGTATAATACATAAGGGGGGATATGATCTCCATGTATAATACATAAGGGGGGATATGATCTCCATGTATAATACATAAGGGGGGATATGATCTCCATGTATAATACATAAGGGGGGATATGATCTCCATGTATAATACATAAGGGGATATGTTCTCCATGTATAATACATAAGGGGGGATATGATCTCCATGTATAATACATAAGGGGGGGATATGATCTCCATGTATAATACATAAGGGGGGATATGATCTCCATGTATAATACATAAGGGGGGATATGATCTCCATGTATAATACATAAGGGGGGATATGATCTCCATGTATAATACATAAGGGGGGATATGATCTCCGTGTATAATACATAAGGGGGGATATGATCTCCGTGTATAATACATAAGGGGATATGATCTCCATGTATAATACATAAGGGGGGATATGATCTCCATGTATAATACATAAGGGGGGGATATGATCTCCATGTATAATACATAGGGGGGGATATGATCTCCATGTATAATACATAAGGGGGGATATGATCTCCATGTATAATACATAAGGGGGGATATGATCTCCATGTATTAATACATCAGTGGTTCATATAGTGAACTCTGTGTAGAGTTATTCACTCTGAGGTCATAACAGAGGACAAGGGGGCACTCTTTATATCTGGAGGAAAAGAAATTTAATCTCCAAACACAGAAAGGTTTCTTCACGGTGAGAGCTGTGAAAATGTGGAATAGACTCCCTCAAGAGTTGGTTCTGGCCAGCTCAGTGGATTGTTTTAAAAAAGTCCTGGATTCTTTCTTGGATACACAGAATATAACTGGTTACTATTTATAGGTAGGTAATCTCCTAGATTGTAAGCTCGAAAGAGCAGGGCCCTTGAACCCCTCGTGTTTTGGTACTGTATTGTCTCATGTACTGTCCCCCACTATAATGTACAGCGCTGAGCAAACCTTTTAGCGCTATATAAATACTGTATAATAATAATAGGTAAAGTTGATCCAGAGAATATCCGACTGGCTCTCGGGGATCAGAAAGGTTTTTTTTTCCCTTCAGGAGCAAATTGGATCGTGCTTTGCTGTTTTTTTTGCTTTCCTCTGGATCAACTGTGGGTGTAGGATTATAACTTTTTTTTTTTCTTTTTTTTTTTATGGTCGAACCGGATAGACATTTGTCTATTTTCAGCCAGACTAACTATTTAACAATGTTAATGGATGGAGATACTTGGAATTAGGAGAACGAGGACTAAAGAGAAACTTCCTGTATATTTTGTGCTTACAGTTGGACTTTAGATAAACCACTAAATACACACATGGAACATATATATGCTTTCCCTGCCAAAGGCTTTGTCAGTTCAGTCCTGGGATTTACACAGCTCTACCACACAGCACAGCCTCATCTAGCAGGGGAGGGAACCTGATTTCTCCCAGACAATTTAATTTACAGATCTCTTCTAGACTCCAACCCTGTGAATGGACAGTGAAACGAGAAGCAGCACACCGATGAACTCGTTTTTTTGGCACTTTGCGCGCTTCCCCTACCATCATGCTCCTCGCATGGCAGTACACCTGATTGCTTTCATGTCCAGTATAATAGGCTGCATTTAATGCATCATTAAATGAAGCATTAATAATTAGAATTGAAATAATTTGTACCCTGTATATCTGTCTGAAATTCAGCTTTATGTAAATATATTTGCAAATATTGTTCTTTTTTATTTTTAATTTGCTTTTTTTAAGTTTCTTCCATGGAAGCAGACACTTATTATGGAGATCCGAAGAAGTGCCAAGCTGCTGCGGGACATGGGCAGAGAGTGTATTAAAAACAGAATGAAGGCACAAAAACAGCAGATGACGTTTGTGGATGTACTGGCACAAATGCTCCACACAGCAGGTACAGACACAGGAAATTCTGGGCCTTGCAGTCCTTTTAGGGTTACCTTTATTTGTAATGTGTATTATTTTGGGGTGGGTAGGTTCAGATCATATAGCCTGTATTGACTAGCATGGCCGTTTAGTGTTCTAGCCTGCCTACATTTGATGTGGATTGTTCATTGCTCAAAAGGGCTTACCAAAAACAAAATGTCATACTTGAAAATCTAAAATAAATAATATCAATGTTTTCTATTGATTACTAGAAATTGTCCAATATACAGAGGTTAGCAAGCCCCCAACCAAGAAAAACATAATTACTGCCTAGCTCCAGCCAGTGCCTTAGTTTTGGGGTAGATTTTGAAGAACTGGAATATTTGGTGGGTTTGTATTGTTTTCCATGTCTGCATCGGGGTTATTTCCCCTCTCTTCCTATTTGCCTGATGGTTGTCAGACAGAACAGGAAGTATAAAGAAATATTCCTATTAGAGACACCGAGAACATAAATATAATATATACTCACCGACCACTATATTAGGTACACCTTGCTAGTACTGGTTTTGACCTCCTTTGTCTTCAGAACTTCCCTAATTCTTCATGGAATAGATTAAACAAGGTGTTGGAAACATTCCTCAGAGATTTTGGTCCATATTGCCATGAGTTACTGTTGCCTTTCTATCATCTCGAACCAGTCTGCCCATTCTCCTCTGACATAAACAAGGCATTTTTGTCCACACAACTGCCGCTCACTGGATATTTTCTGTTTTTCTGATCATTTACTGTAAACCCTAGAGATGGTTGTGTGTGAAAATCCCAGTAAATCAGCAGTTTTGAAATACTCAGACCAGCCTGTCTGGCACCAACAACCATGCCACATTGCAAGTCATGTAAATCCCCTTTCTCCCCCATTTGGTGCTCAGTTTGAACTTCAGCAAGCCATCTTCACCACTTTATTATTATTATACAGGATTTATATAGCGCCAACGGTTTGCTCAGCGCCAGGGGCGGACTGACCATTTGGAAACTTGGGCACTGCCGAAGGGCCCGGGGTCAGTAGGGGGCCCTATGAGATGCCCCTGGTACCTTTTTCATAGGCTTTTTTGAGTTTGGGCAAGGACACAGGGGCCCCATGATCCCCTATTGCCCGGGGGCCCCATGTGTTGTCAGTCCGCCCCTGCTCAGCGCTTTACATTATAGTGGGAGACAATACAGTTTGATACAAGAGGGATTTGAGGGCCCTGCTCCTTGGAGCTTACAATCTAGGAGAGCCTTTATCCCCCACTCCACATGTAAATGCCTAAATGCATTGAGCTGAGTGTACCTAATAAAATGGACGGTGAGTGTGTGTATGTGTATAAATTGGTGTGCTGTGATGTGCTTATTTATTTATTTATTTATTTTGCTGTCTATGTCCCCATCAGTGGGATTTTCCTTCCCCTACTGTCCAGGTGACTGGTGCCAAACAGCAAAAGATGTGAGGGTAAATCTCTGTAAAGATGGCAAAGACAACATTTAAAACCCTAAAATCACAAAATTGTTTGAAACTAAGGAACTATGTTGAACTATTAGGTTCACAGTCATTCACCAGATGGTAAGGTTGTAACGGGAGTCACTTTGGGTGGGGGTCCCATGGAACCCAGCTCACTTTGGAGAGGTGGAGAGACCCCTGTCTCAGCTCCCCATATCCCTATTATGTGTAAGTCACCCTGTGCCTGTTAGCGGTACAGGGTGATCTGTCCTAATATTGGGGTGGGGGTTTGTTGATTGTTTAATGCCATGTGGATGCATCCCATTGTTCTACTGTGTCTTGCTTGGGAGCAAACTATTATGGGATGTATGTGTTTATGTGTATTGGCTTGGTGGGGGCTGTCTCCAGCAGCCCTCCCTCCTGATGGGACTGTCTTCTGGTGTGTCTCTTGTTACTAAAGGTAGACTGCCCTGCCCTGTGTCATTATGCAGGGAGGGGGGTTGTTCCCTTGAATGTATATATCTTGTATCTGTGTTAAAATAAAATAGTCTATTTCCTGGTTTCCTTCAAGACTGGTGTTGTCTAGTCTTGTTTGTTTTGCTGTGGTTGGTGTTCAGACGGGGAATCGGTATTTTAATAGAAGTACCCAAGTGCAGGGTCCAGTTCTGTTACAAAGGTGATGGACTTTCCTATTAATAAAACCCAGCTGTCAGGACCTGAACCCAGGACCTCTGTTGTACCTGGCAGTAGCTCTTCTTAGTGTGCCACCTAAGATGGTGCATAGCTCTCCACCTGATCTACTGGACAACCCTAATTTCTGTCTTGTTTTTGGTGATCCTTGAATTCCTTGCTCCTCCCATGAACTTCCTGTTTAAGCCAAATTATTGTGCTGTTCACCAGTCAACAAATTGTTTTTTACACTCCTGCTGCCTACGTATCTTCATTACCACTCATTACCAACTTCAGCTTGATCCAACCTGCAACCATATGTTACTGACCTTTGTCTTGTTTACTGACTCATTCTGCTTGATCCCTGCCTGCTTCATTTGCTACTGAACCATGGCTTACTCACCATCTGGTGGTATGATCCTGAGGACCGCAACCTGGTACTATCATGCAGCAAAACCCATCTCTATCATCCTGAGCTCTGGTAAAGACCAGATAATGCTTAGACCCTGTGTCACCTGTTAGGGGGAACTGATTGTACATTATCCTGCTGGTTTCTGTGTGAAACTTCACTTCACTATAGCTACTAGCCTCTGAGCCTGACCCCTGACTTTGACACCAGCATGGTCTGCAAACCCAAACACGAATGTCACAGATGCACTGGTTCTTGGGGGTCTTAATTTGCAAATATATGTGGAAGATGCATGGATATGTCAAAGCACCTCTGTAACATGTAGCCTTTATAGAAAAAACGTATTCACTTGCCACCTGATTGCAAAATGGCATATAACGTTTGTCATGAATCTTTTCATTGCAGACTTGGAAAATGACCAGGATTTGGAAAGTTTAGTGGATAACTTTGTCACCCTAATTATTGGAGGTACTCAATTACGTTTATTTGCCACTTGAGATCTAGTGTAAAGGGATATGTAAGTGGTGTACAAAAAAAAAAAAAAATCACTTCTGTTATAGGACAAGAAACAACTGCCAATCTGCTCTCCTTTGTGGTGATGGAACTAGCCCAGAAGCCTGAAATCCTGAAAAAGTGAGTGTGAGAGCTATTTTGACATTTTCTCAGTATGGTTGAAGTGACACTGTGGACTAACATTTCTCAACTGAACATGGAGCAACCCTTAAAATAGCTTTCAGTTCTCAAAGAGCCTCATCTAATATTTACTATAGCTACAGTTCAGGATACCTTGGAAAGAACAGTAAGTTGAGATATAAGAATACAGAAAATAATAAGGTATGTGGTATAAAGTATTTGACACTCAGAGCTCTAAATAACAAATTAAAATAAAACAAAAAATATAATAACCAGAAAAGAAATGCAGACATTGAAAATTGTAGTGTTTCCCCTGGTCAGTGAAGAGCTCCCCTAAATTAGTGGTCAGTGAGAGAAGGGCCCCTCACATTGGTGGGAGAAGAGCCTCCTCACATTTTTGGTCATTAGAAAAGGGCCTCCTTACATTGGTGGGTATTGGGAGAAGGGCCTTCTTACATTGGTGGTCATTCTGAAAAGGGCCTCCTTGCATTGGTGCTCGTTCTGAAAAGGACCTCCTTGTATTGGTGCTCATTCTGAAAAGGGCCTCCTTGCATTGGTGCTCGTTCTGAAAAGGACCTCCTTGTATTGGTGCTCATTCTGAAAAGGGCCTCCTTGCATTGGTGCTCATTCTGAAAAGGGCCTCCTTGCATTGGTGCTCATTCTGAAAAGGACCTCCTTGCATCGGTGCTCATTCTGAAAAGGGCCTCCTTGCATTGGTGCTCATTCTGAAAAGGGGCTCCTTGCATTGGTGCTCGTTCTGAAAAGGGGCTCCTTGCATTGGTGCTCGTTCTGAAAAGAGGCTCCTTGCATTGGTGCTCGTTCTGAAAAGAAGCTCCTTGCATTGGTGCTCGTTCTGAAAAGGGGCTCCTTGCATTGGTGCTCGTTCTGAAAAGGGGCTCCTTGCATTGGTGCTCATTCTGAAAAGGGCCTCCTTGCATTGGTGCTCATTCTGAAAAGGGCCTCCTTGCATTGGTGCTCGTTCTGAAAAGGGCCTCCTTGCATTGGTGCTCGTTCTGAAAAGGGCCTCCTTGCATTGGTGCTCGTTCTGAAAAGGGCCTCCTTGCATTGGTGCTCATTCTGAAAAGGGCCTTCTTGCATCGGTGCTCATTCTGAAAAGGGCCTCCTTGCATTCGTGCTGATTTTGAAAAGGGCCTCCTTGCATTGGTGCTCATTCTGAAAAGGGCCTCCTTGCATTGGACCTCATTCTGAAAAGGACCTCCTTGCATCGGTGCTCATTCTGAAAAGGACCTCCTTGCATTGGTGCTCATTCTGAAAAGGACCTCCTTGCATCGGTGCTCATTCTGAAAAGGACCTCCTTGCATCGGTGCTCATTCTGAAAAGGACCTCCTTGCATCGGTGCTCATTCTGAAAAGGACCTCCTTGCATCGGTGCTCATTCTGAAAAGGACCTCCTTGCATCGGTGCTCATTCTGAAAAGGACCTCCTTGCATCGGTGCTCATTCTGAAAAGGGCCTCCTTGCATTGGAACTCATTCTAAGAAGGGCATACAGTACTTAAATTGGTGGTCATTGGAAGAACAGCCTCCTTCTTTTGTCCCAATACATGGCATATAACATGAATATCCATACTGATTATTTAATATAAGAAAAGCTTTTAAGACATGGTGTAATGTGTTTTTTTTTTTTTTTAATTGCAGGGCCCAGGATGAAGCAGATGAAGTTATTGGTTCAAAAATAGATCTTGAATTTGAAGATCTTAAAAAATTGCAATATTTATCACAGGTATAGTGTATGCAATAATATTTTATTACATTAAAGAGTAACTACACTTTTGCTGAGGAAAAAACATTCCCTTCTGGGTGATATATGTTCATTGCGAAGATTTTAACAAATTTTGTTTGAGTCCTACCTATGTTATGCTGAAAAAATAGCTGTTTGTTTCTCTGTGTCCATGTGCACAGTGAATCTGCATGGGAGTGGATTTATAATTATCAGTCAGCTTCTGCACCTGCAGGGCTCTAATGAGAAAAATTGCAGGGTCTTCATCTCATTAGTTTTTTCCCTTTTGGGAGTATCTCACCAAAATGGATATTTTTGTTGTGCTGCGCTACACAGTTATTATATATGCATACATATATAATAATATTTCTAGATTTCACATTTGCCCACTAATTGAGACATGGGTTTTGTGCATTAGCAGCTACTGTTATTGATTTACATACATATAATATGATTCATAGTAGCGCTTAAGTTTTTTTTTACTTTAGAAGTCACAAGACTGCTATATACTGCTGATGAGAAAAGGTATTTAGCGGTTTTATATTTACTAAAATAATTGCATTTCTATGTTGTGTGTACTGTGGGAGACCAGATATAGTGAATGCAGGGTCCAGGGAGACCGGATATAGTGAATGCAGGGTCTGGGGTGACCGGATATAGTGAATGCAGGGTCTTGGGAGACCAGATATAGTGAATGCGGGGTCCGGGGAGACCGGATATAGTGAATTCAGGGTCTTGGGAGACCAGATATAGTGAATGCAGGGTCCGGGTAGACCAGATATAGTGAATGCAGGGTCCCGGGAGAACAGATATAGTGAATGCAGAGTCTGGGGAGAGCGGATATAGTGAATGCAGGGTTTGGGGAGACCAGATATAGTGAATGCAGGGTCCGGGGAGACGGGATATAGTGAATGCAGGGTCCGGGGAGACAGGATATAGTGAATGCAGGGTCCGGGGAGACCAGATATAGTGAATGCAGGGTCCTGGGAGAGCAGATATAGTGAATGCAGGGTCCGGGGTGACCGGATATAGTGAATGCAGGGTCTGGGGAGACCGGATATAGTGAATGCGGGGTCTGCGGTGACCGGATATAGTGAATGCAGGGTCTGGGGAGACCGGATATAGTGAATGCGGGGTCTGGGGAGACTGGATATAGTGAATGCGGGGTCTGGGGAGACCGGATATAGTGAATGCAGGGTCTGGGGAGACCGGATATAGTGAATGCAGGGTCCGGGGAGACCAGATATAGTGAATGCAGGGTCTGGGAAGACCAGATATAGTGAATGCAGGGTCTGGGGAGGCCAGATATAGTGAATGCAGGGTCTGGGGAGACCAGATATAGTGAATGCAGGGTCTGGGAAGACCAGATATAGTGAATGCGGGGTCCTGTGTTTAGTAACACTTTAAATCAAACCTGTGCCCCTATCCCAGCAAAATTACGATATTTATCCTGTACCACCGTCACACACCTAAACAGTTTTCCATTAAGTTTTAGGCTATTTCCAAGAATTAACTTAATCAATAATTTCCAAAAAGTGCATCTATCAACAAAATAGACACCGGTAAATAGGTAATCGCATTTTCCAATGTTTCATCACTCCTAAATTGTTGGTGCAATAATACCATCACATACTTCTAATCACACAAGTTGTGTAAGGTTTGGTCCGCATATAATGTCCATTGAAGAATATGTCACTTTATAGGTTCTAATGGAGAGTTTAAGATTATACTCACCGGCACCGGGAACATCAAGAGCGGTGGATGAAGAAATAATCCTTCATGGTGTAAAGATTCCTGCAAATGTCACTGTGATGGTACGTTTATACAGTTCTGAAAGATCATCTGGAACCTTTTGGAGAAATGCTGAATGTTGGCTCTAGAAGATAAACTGTGGGAAGTTGCTATAAATGTAGCTGATGGGCTTATAATAGTGCCAAACTCCTTGCCTCTAAAGATTGCAGAGAAGCTCGGCCTGCAGAACTTGACCATGGGGAGGAGGTTAATGGGAACTGCTCCATAAAAGTCCTCTCAGAGCAGTTCAGAGGGATGTGCTGGTAACTTTTATTGAGTGTATGTCAAGATAATTAAAAAAAAAATTGTAAAGAATATGGTTAGAACCTCTGTAGTGACCGGTGACCTGTCTTTAGCTGGCCAGTAAAAATTTGTTCAAAAACTTTTGTTTTCAGAAAGCTTGTTTGATTTTCAAAGAGTTAGAGTAGAACTAAAGACAAAACTTTTTTTCCATTTTGGATAGAATAAAGGGGTTATAACGCCTGTCAGACTTTTCTTTTTGCCATCTGTATCCCATTGGGGAGATTTTCCTTCACTTCTTATCCCATGGTCAAAACAAGAAGTGAGAGGAAATCACTCCAAAGTGAGGAAAATTCCAGGTTGTCCCCATTAGAAGATATTTTTCCCCCTCCATTACTGTTCTTGGTAAAACCCATAATTTAGGATTTTCTTTCACTTTCATTCTTGCTGATAATGTTAAACATAAAACATAGATAGTGTGGCCCAGACAGCAATATAGACCTGAAAGATGTTGTAATTCTCCACTCTATTGGAAATTTAAAAAAATGCTGCCTTTAGTTATACTTTAATGGGTATAAATTGACAATTATTTTTGACCATAATGAGTTGGAAAATTGAAGGTGAAGGAAAGAAAGTTTTGTTGACTCATCTGAATAAATTAAATTGTAAATGTGAATGTGTTTCTTAATATTGTAATTATTGTAACGCTTATATGCTGGGAAAACGATGATTTCCTAATCACAAATATTAACTCCATGTTAATGGAAGAACAGTGCAAATAAAGTTTTTGGTGTAGTGTATTGAATGCATTCATTTTGGGTTGAAGACCATTTTAATGCATTCAGCTAATGCAGTATTTCCTCACGGGATGATGCCTGTGCAAGATAAATAAATGTTTTGTATTATTCTAGTAAATTTATAATCTGTAATCCAGTTATTACTTAATTTCTGAAATCAAATGTTGGACTTCAGAATTTTCGCATAGCAATTAAAAAAAAATCATCCACCGTTTGTCGAGTCCATAATGGTACCACCAAATGGTCTGATTGATTTTGTGTTTGTGGTTTTTTTTGTACAAACATTCAAAGAAATTCTATTGGTGTTTGGCTGTTTTTCTTTTCCAGTGTAGATGAGGTCACACTATAACAAACACTGAATTGTTCCCACTGCAGCTCAACTCATACGTCATGGGAAGGATGGAACAGTTTTACCTGGACCCCCTTGTCTTCAACCCTGATCGGTTCCACCCTGATGCAGCAGAGTAAGAATTGTTTTCAGCTATGATTGAGTAATGTTCCACCGTTTGCTTGACTTTCCTTTCCAGCTACCCGGCAATAGGAGCAGGCTCCCCGCGGTTGTGAACCGCAACACCTTAGACCTCAGAAGAAAGGGAGAGACAGCCGCTCACTGTAAAAGCCAAGGTTTGGTTAATGAAGCAAATCAATTCACAGGCAAGTCCACCAGGTGCAACCAATGCTAACACGGTTTGTTCCTAACTGGAGCTTATTCGTAGACTCTACAATTAAGCTCCATTTAGGAGTGAAACGCGTTAAAGTTGGTTGCATCTGGTGGGCTTGTTTTTGCATTGATTTGCTTCAATAAATTTAACCTTGACTGCTATGGTGAGCAGTTTTTTCCCCCTTTCTTCTGAGGACATTGAAATGTGTATGCTTTTCCCAGGTCAGTGACTCAAAAAACTGAGCCCAGGAACAGCCAGCTACCACTCTTAAAAGGTCAACAATGGAAACCCCTATACCTCTATTGGCAGCACCATACAGTGGAAGATCCGCATATATCTCTGTAAATGTTTTTTTTTTTGTTTTCTCACAGGCCATACTTCTCATATTTTCCATTTTCTCTGGGACCTCGGGCCTGTATTGGAAAAGTGTTTGCAGAGGTAAAAAAAATAAAATAGGTTTCTTTTCATACAGGTGTCATATAGTGTAAATGGCATACTATAAGGAAGGTCTGCCCTACTTATGTTTTTTTGAGTTCTTGTGAATTACGATAAACTGATTCACTTCCTTGATACTTTCATGCATTTGGTGTAAATTTAAGGTAAGATAAATGTATTTATAGCTTGGGATCCTGTTCAGGAGATTTTAAAGGGACAATTTAATCAAAGGAAATACACTTTTTGTATGGAGATGGTACTGCAGTTGCTTTCTGGTTGTTCTGGGATGCATTAATCATATACAGTGCCTTGAAAAAGTATTTATACCCCTTTTCCACATTGTGTTATGTTACAACCAAAAACGTAAATTTATTTTTTGGGGATTATATGTGATAGACCAACACAAAGTGGCACATAATTGTGAAGTGGAAGGAGGTGATTGTAGCCGTATTAGTGCACTTGCGACAGAAACAATTGAGTGCTGATACTTTTTTTATTTGCACTAACATACAATTTTGAGGACGAGCTTTCGGACATGTCCCCTTCTTCAAGGTCCAAGCAGTACTATTATTACAAAGTTTTAGCAGAATGTTAGAGATGTGGGGGATGAGAAAAAAAAAAAAAGCAGAAAGAAGCACAAGCCTAGGGTTAGCCTAGAGATAAGACACAGCAAAGCAAAAGCAAAGACTGGGTGGAGAACAACACTCACAGAGAGAGTCATAAATTTGTTGGATAATGATTGAGGAATCCCATGTCCAAATTAAGGCCGTTATCTCTTGTGTCAAATAGAATTATCATTCTTAGTTAAAAAGTTTTTCTTTCTTGAATGGATTTGAAATTTCCTTTAAGAACTAAAACATTGAGTTCTTCCATGGTGTGGTCTGGTTGTGCGAAATGGTGTCCCACAGGTGTGCAGAGGTCATCTTCTTTATGTTCCTTGATGGTATGTCTGTGCAAATTCATCCTTGTTTGCAACTTCTGTCCTGTTTCGCCAACATAAGATCCTTTGGTACACTTTCTGCACTGGATAAGGTACACAACATTACTGGAGGTGCAGCTGTATGATCCGAAGATATTGAAGATCCCTTTTGAGTGTCTGACACTTTTTGATGGATTGATTTGGTTGCACAGTTTGCAGCGTTTTTTATTGCATGGTTTGCTTCCATTATTTGTGACCTCATAATCAGAAGGAAGTTTCCTACTGATTAGTTTATTTCTGAGGTTGGGGGGTTGTCTGAAGGCCAGTATTGGGGGTTGCTGGAATATTTCTTTCAGAGTTCCATCCTCTGTTATGATGGGTTGTAAATCTTTGATAATTTTTCTTATTCCTTCTAGTGCTGGGTTGTATGTGGTTACTAGAGGTACACGGTTGTTTGTTTGTTTTTTTCTCTTTGTACTGAAGTAGATTTTCCCTTCGGGTTCTCAAGGCTGTGTTTATGCCGGTGTTGATAGTTTTGTCCTTGTAACCTTTCTTTTGGAAGGCGTCTGCTAGTGTCCCGAGATGTTTATCTCTGTCTCTTGGGTCAGAACATATTCGGTGGTATCTAATGGCCTGACTGTGTATGATGGCACGTTTCGTGTGTTGGGGTGGAAGCTGGAACTGTGGAGGTAGTTGCATCTGTCAGTGGGTTTCCTGTATATTGAGGTGTGAAGCGTATCATCCCTGATGTATTCTGTGGTGTCTAGGAAGTTGACGTGTGTGTTTGAGTATTCCATTTTTAGTTTGATGGATGAAAATTGTTGATCAATGAGTAAAATTGTTTTAGGTTTTCTTCACCTTCTGTCCATATGATGAAAATATCATCAATATAGCGATAGTATCTGTATGGTTTTTGTTCCATGATGTTCAGGAATTTTTCCTCCAGCTCAGCCATAAATAAATTGGCATATTGGGGTGCCATTTTACTGCCCATCGCAGTGCCCATACATTGAAGTGGAAGGAAAATGATGAATGGTTTTCAACATTTTTTACAAATAAAGCTGTGAAAAGTGTGGCGTGCATTTGTATTCAGCCCCCCGGAGTCAATACTTTGTAGGACCCCCTTTGGCTGCAATTCCAGCTGCAAGTGTTTTTGGGGATGTCTCTTCCAGCTTTGCACATCTAGAGAGGGACATTTCTGCCCATTCTTCTTTACAAAATAGCTCAAGCTCTGTCAGATTGGATGGAGAACGTCTGTGAACAGCAATTTTCAAATCTTGCCACAGCTTCTCAATTGGATTTAGGATTGTACTTTGACTGGGCCATTCTAACACATGAAGATGCTTTGATCTAAACCATTCCATTGTAGCTCTGGGTGGATGTTTTGGGTCGTTGTCCTGCTGGAAGGTGAACCTCTGCCCCAGTCTCAAGTCTTTTGCAGACTCCAACAGGTTTGCTTCGGCTTCACAGAACAGCTGTAGTTATCCTAAGATTAAATTACACCCAGGTGGACTCTATTTACTAATTAGGTGACATCTGAAGGCAAATGGTTCCACTAGATTTTAGTTAGGGGTATCAGAGTAAAGGGGGCTGAATACAAATGCACACCACACTTTTCAGATTTTTATTTGTAAAAAAATTTGAAAACCATTTTTCATTTTCCTTCCACTTCACAATTATGTGCCACTTTGTGTTAGTCTATCACATAAAATCCCAATAAAATACATTTACTTTTTTGGTTGTAATATGACAAAATGTGGAAAATTCCAAGGGGTATGAATACTTTTTCAAGGCTGTGTAGATCTTCATAAATACTTAGATCTCTGCCTTGATTTTAATTCTAGCATTCCATCCAGGAAAGTGGTTGGTGGATGGTCTAGTATAGACTTGTGACTGAGGAGGCATTAAAAACACGCAGTTGAGTCATAACAACCTCCTGTCATTTAGGTAATAGGCTATGAAATGGGATGTTAATCAGGTCTGCTGTGGATATTGCTAATAAAGGAAGCTGTCTGTGAAATGGGCTGTTAACAGAAGGTGCATAGAGGTCTGTTGAAAGATCATTCTTTTGAGCCTCCCAACTCCAAACCTCTTTCACCCTTCTAAAGCATGCCCCATATTTTATTCTAATTTACTGTGCTTCAGTTAAGAGAAATGGCTCTTATTACTCCCTGTGCCACCATCATTAGCAGGACTGTGGATAAGGGGGTACCATCGGTCCTCCTGTACAGGGCCCAGGCCTGCAGGGGGGCCCAGGCAGCTGGGTGAATCGGATGTGGCTATGAAGGGCGAATGGGGCAATTACTGGAACCAATCCCCTTTGGCCCTCTCTGCAGCAGCTGAAAGCTGGGTTCTTCTCCTCTCCCCGCTTTCAGCTGCTGCAGAGAGAAAAATACAGGTGATCAGTTCCAGTAATTTACCAGCCTCTTCCATTCCTGAATGAACACAATGAGTGATATGTACCGATCACTCACTGCGTTCATTCATAACTGAAGCATAGTAAACTGTGTTTTTTTTGTGGGCATGGGGGGGGGTCATGTTAGGTTGGCTGTTTGGGGCCCTGTGGTTTCTAACAGAAGCCCTGATCACCAGGCTTGTAAAATGCTTCTAGGGACAGCTGCTGGCGGGCATTGACATACAGTAGGCACACCCCCACAACTACATCTCCCAAGAGCCTTTACCTGCACACAGTGTCTACACAAACTTTTAGGAGCTAAGTCATCAGAAATTATTGTATACACATGAAGCAGGATAGGAAGTGTGAGGAATAGGTGGAGTTCTGTAGCCTAGTAAGCAGAACTGACAACACTGGCTGGGAATTTAGTGCAACAGAGGCACTGTGTTGTCCGCTCATGCAGGAAGTTTGGAGCGCACTGGATTTTTTGGCAGATCAGCATTTTTAAAGGCATAAATATTGGGGAATGTACATGTTTTGCATAGATGTGTTGAATGTGCTTTTTTGCCTTGACATACACTTTATTCCTGGAATTCTACTTTTGTTTTTGTAGATACAGATGAAGGTGATACTGGCCAAACTTGTACACAAATTTAATTTTCACCTAGTAGAAGGACAGACATGTAAAGTAACAGGTACTGGAATGCTGCAGCCCCTGGAGGGAGTGCTCTGCAGACTGAGGCTCCGCACAAGGCTACGAAGATCACTGAATAGACGCACCATGTGACAAACATGATATGGTCTTCATCAATACAAAATGTAAAATAACCATTTTGTAAAATATATGTTAGGCAAATGATGCCATTTCATGAGGTATTACATACAAGGGATGCAATTATTATCATTATCTGTGACCTTGAATCTGGCCTGTGCGTCTATATGGCCAAGCTATAAAACAAAAGTATAAAAGGCACTCAGTATCACCTTACTGATCAACTGGTGGTGTGAGAGAGATAACATCATGAACAGTAAAATGTTTCTGCTGATTTGAAGAGACCTAAACTCTTGGGAATGAACCCAGAAGAGGCACTGCTTTGCTTGAGCTGCCTGCACATCACATAAAAAAAACTGTAAGCAATGGAGTAGTGTCTTTTACAGTGAGTTGTCACAAAAAATCTTTTAATAACAAGTGTGGACTAGATAGATCTAAAGGTAAAGATTAATATACCTTTATTTGCAATATGTGGTCTGTTTTTCTACATCACTTTAGCAGGTCTACAAGGAAAAAAATTTGAATTTTTGTACAGTCAATAAAGATATTCATAGGACATGCGTGTTACTTTTATGGTAAAGTCAAATCTATCTTTCTACCCCTCACCTCACCCCTCCAGTCTCCTCCTCACCTCACCCCTTCAGTCTCCTCTCGCATTACTAACCTACTAAGTGACATATCAGCATGGATGTCACTCCACTTCCTCAAACTAAATCTTTCCAAAACTGAGCTCTTAGTATTCCCCCCATCCCGTGCCCTCTCCCCTGACTTCTCCATCACGATCAATAACACAACCATCAGTCCCTCCCCTCATGCCCCCTCATGCCCCTAGGGTACTAGGTGTAATCCTAGACTCCCATCTGTCCTTTCAGCCCCAAATCCAATCACTGTTCAAATCTTGTAGACTTCACCTCCGCAGCATCTCCAAGATACGGCCGTTCCTAACCCCGGAAACCACTAAGCAACTTATTCACTCCCTTGTTATGTCTCGCCTTGACTATTGTAACTCCCTCCTCATTGGCCGACCTCATCACAGGCTATCCCCTCTTCAGTCTATCATGAATGTTGCTGCCAGACTCATCCACCTTACTAACTGTTCTGTATCTGCCACCCCTCTCTGCCAATCCCTCCACTGGCCTCCACTCAGTGTCCTCCACCCCTCTCTGCCAATCCCTCCACTGGTCTCCACTCAGTGTCCTCCACCCTTCTCTGCCAATCCATCCACTGGCCTCCACTCAGTGTCCTCCATCCCTCTCTGCCAATCCCTCCACTGGTCTCCACTCAGTGTCCTCCATCCCTCTCTGCCAATCCCTCCACTGGTCTCCACTCAGTGTCCTCGATCCCTCTCTGCCAATCCCTCCACCGGCCTCCACTCAGTGTCCTCCATCCCTCTCTGCCAATCCCTCCACTGGTCTCCACTCAGTGTCCTCCATCCCTCTCTGCCAATCCCTCCACTGGCTTCCTGTTGTCCAACGGCTAAAATTCAAAACATTAACAACATATAAAGCCATTTATAACTCTGCCCCAAATTTCATCACCGATCTTGTCTCTAAATATCACCCAAACCGTCCTCTACGCTCCTCGCAAGACATCCTACTTTCTAGCTCCCTTGTCTCCTCCTCCCATGCTCGTCTCCAGGACTTCTCCAGAGCTTCCCCCATCACCTGGAACTCTCTAACCCAATTTATCAGACTATCGCCTACTCTGCTCACTTTTAGGCGATCTCTGAAAACCTCTCTCTTCAGGGAAGCCTATCCTGCCCTCAGCTAATACTGGAATCTTCTACTCTTCCAACCAGTCCATCCCCCACAGTTACTACCTTTTGTACCACTAGCCCCTCCCTCCTAGATTGTAAGCTCTAAGGATCAGGACCATCAAATCCCTCTTGTATTGAACTATATTGTTGCTGTATTGTCTCCCGTTATATTGTAAAGTACTGAGCAAACTGTTGGCGCTCTATAAATCCTGTGTAATAATAATAATAAAAAAGTTTAAAATTGCTTATCACCTGATAGGCAGCCCAGTATGGGTAAGTGGAGGAGCGCGCCCAACAGGCTGACAATGCTACGGCTAGTTACAACCAACTGGTTTAAACACTGTCTTTCTGTAACAGGAAGTGCTGTTGCTGGCAGGATCTCTGATAAACTTTGCAACAGCTTCACAAAAATGATTTGCTTCAGAAAATTGTATACAGTGAGGAATGACAGCATACATACTGAAAATACATGTTGAGTCAAAAGGAGAAGTACAGCCAAAGCTCTTTTGGCTTTATTTCTTATATGGATCACAGGAGTCCAGTTCGTTCTGCACTCCTGTGACCCGTTTTTAGCGAACAGTGGCTGTTGGCTGCCGTCACAGGGCCGGTCCAGGCTGGG
Source organism: Staurois parvus (assembly GCF_062004578.1). Classification (NCBI taxonomy): domain Eukaryota; kingdom Metazoa; phylum Chordata; class Amphibia; order Anura; family Ranidae; genus Staurois; species Staurois parvus. Next base: position 647,262 of record NW_028319194.1, on the reverse strand, counting down.
GAAGGATTGCGACCATATATTTCATACTCCTGAGTCTGAAGCGGCATCTGGCTCAGCCTCTCAGCAAGCCTCTGAGGGCCTGAGCCAGCAGCTCCCTCCTTTCCACAGTCCAGTGCTCCAATGAGGGGGGCTGAGGCAGAGCAGAGAGTGTTGACTGACAGTCACCGCTCTCTGCTCACAAAGATGGTGAGAACTCAGCGATTAGCAGTCAGGGGATCACTGAGTTCTCACCCCTAGAGGCAGATGTAGCATTGGACTGATGATGCATCCACCTAGGTAAGTATGATATAAAAAACAATTTTGTCCATGCTTCTCTTTTAAAGTTTAACTGTGATCCAGTCTGGATTTGGCAGGGAGAGGAGGATTCGAGAGGCTGCTGCAGGTAGGTGCAGTTGTATGTTACACTTACATTAGATTTTTATTTAGTAGGCAGGTCTCTAAAAAAAATAAAAAAGCCTCACGTACACTGCTGCTCCTAAACGTGAGTTTAGGAGTTTTTGGTGTTTTTTGCCAAAGCCCCTGAACTCAACTCCATGTCCATGTACACGTAGGCTTTTACCAGAGTTTAGGAGCAGCAGATTTTAGGGGCAGTTAGACAATCCTCTCCTGAATGCAGATGAATCATGTTCAGGAGAGAAAAATGTTTTGGCAAAAAAAGCTAAATGCATGTAAATGCTAGCCATTGTTTGCGCTTGGGCATTTATTCATATCAATGGAAATACTCTGGAAAATCAAATGAATAAGCGTCCAAGTGCTAAATGTTGTCCTGCGTTTTTGCCGTGTTTAGCGTTTTTCTGCCAGGAGAACTAAACGTTTAGGGGTGTACATGGGGCCTATATCCAAAAACTAGACTGCCTTTTGGCAGTCTAGTTTTAAACTAAAGCTGTAGTAGAGGCAGTAGATACTCCCTAGTGTCAAAAAGGCATTAGTGATGAAGATTACGGATACTCGTTGCAATACATAAACCATAAGACTGGTTAGGATATTAAAAAGACTATTTTTCATCTGCATTTATCTGTAGCTAGGGAATAAGTATTTGTACTTGGGCTGTAGCTGAAAGCACGACCCTTTAGATATTTGAACCCCAAATATATTACTTAGGACAATCAGAGTTGAACTTGAAGACTGATATAAGACACACATTTATTTATTACAGGTACTTTTATAGCACTGTCAATTTATGCAGCGCTTTACATATATATTGTACATTCACATTAGTCCGTCCTCAAGAAGCTTGCAGTCTAAGGTCTCTGTTCTCTAATGCACATTCATGCATACACTTACTGGGGTCAATTTAGACAGGAGCCAATTAATCTCCCAGCAGTGTGGGAGGAAACCAGAGTACCTGGAGGAAACCCACACAGGCACAGAGAGAATACGCAAACTCCAGGCAGGTGGTGCTGTGGTTGGGAGTCAACCTGATGCCCTTAGAGCTTTATGCAGCTTTTTAATCATTATTACATCATTAAAAATATATTGAAGAAAAAAAAAATCTATTAAAAATTAGAAAAAAAACAAACTGTCAAGGCACAATGCCTAAAAGTGCATAGGGAAGGATTAAAAAAATAATACCTAAAGATCTCAGCATATGGTAGTTTTTTTACACAAATGCATCACTGTGGCCCTTGAATTAATACCTTGTAACAAGCAGTGTAAATATTTATTTATTTATTTCAGGTACTTATATAGTGCCGTCAATTTACGCAGCACTTTACATATATATTGTACATTCACATCAGTCCCTAACCCTCAAGGAGCGTACAATCTAAGGTCCCTAACCCTCAAGGGGCGTACAATCTAAGGTCCCTAACCCTCAAGGGGGTACAATCTAAGGTCCCTAACCCTCAAGGGGCGTACAATCTAAGGTCCCTAACCCTCAAGGGGGTACAATCTAAGGTCCCTAACCCTCAAGGGGCGTACAATCTAAGGTCCCTAACCCTCAAGGGGGTACAATCTAAGGTCCCTAACCCTCAAGGGGGTACAATCTAAGGTCCCTAACCCTCAAGGGGCGTACAATCTAAGGTCCCTAACCCTCAGGGGGCGTACAATCTAAGGTCCCTAACCCTCAGGGGGCGTACAATCTAAGGTCCCTAACCCTCAAGGGGTGTACAATCTAAGGTCCCTAACTCACATTCATACATACACATACTAGGGCCAATTTAGACAGGAGCCAAGTAACCTACCAATAATACCAAAAATATCTGAATCTGACCTGGTAATATCCTCTTGGCTACTAGTATATAATAAGCTCATATCTCTGTGCTCTGATTTTCAACAAATTACATAAAAAAATATATAGCTGTCTATGCATGTTTAAAATACCAATATTTGCTGTGAACAAATAAGTACATAGACGTTTGCATAGTCTCATTATTTTAGACAGTTAGTTGATATAATCATGACATATAATATACATAAAAGTCTATTTCTTCATGGTTCCAGAGTTTGTTCGGGGCCTCAGTCTACATATTGCCCCTCCCATGGGTCGTAGGGAGCCTGTGTCATATATCTTGAAGCTTTGTCCTTCCACCAACTCAAACTCGAATCTCTGCAGGAGCTTGGCCATTACCACCTTCGCTTCCAACTGTAGAAACACAGATAATCAGTTTAAAGCTTTGGTTACCCAACAGTGACATAGTAGATACAATTCATGTAGCCCCTGATTTTTCATAGCTTGTACGTTCAAAGATGGAGATCTCCCTGCCATGATTCCTGTTGCTGTCCAATGGAAGCAGGGGCGGACTGACCATTTGGAAACTCAGGCACTGCCCGAGGGCCCGGGGTCAGTAGGGGACCCCATGAGATGCACCTTTTTCATAGGCTGTTTTAAGTTTGGGCAAGGACACAGGGGCCCCATGATCCCCTATTGCCCGGGGGCCCCATGAGTTGTCAGTCCGCCTCTGAATGGAAGTATTAGGTATTCCTTTGCTTCTCTATTTTTTATCTCCTTTTGTTACAATTCCTCTAATTTTAATTAGATTAAAAAATCCAGCGGGTATAATGGGACCACCTTATGGCCGCAACAGGTACACAATAGGTCAAAGAGGGCACTAAATGGAAAATTCTTAGGATTCCAAAGTGTTTATTGTTCAACTAGTTACAACAAGCAGGACAAAAGCCACCAACATGGTTCAGGGGCCATACTTTATCAGGCCTCCCAAACGCATTGGATGTCCTTTGCCCTGGTTGTGGTAAACAGTTGAACAATAAAGACTTTGGACTCCTAAGGATTTTTCATTTGGTGCTCTCTGACTTATTACACTTGGATTTCTCAACTCAAGTATATGCCCTCTCCTGGGAGGTCGTCTGCCGAATACAAGCCAATTTTGCTTAAGCAATGATTTTGCATTTTGATGACCTGTGAAAATCCGTGTCCAGTGTCCCTTTCCCCTACTGCATGGACAGCAGTGGTGCAGGCCTAGCACCTTAAATACAGGGAGTTCACAATGGAGTCCTCAATATTTGTAAGAAACTGACAGATGTATGCCCTGAGGTCTCTGAAAGATCAACAGAGAGATACAGGTACATGGAGAAGGTGGGTATCAGTGGGTTGGGTGGAGGGGGTGTCACTTTGCCGATTACTGTTAACTCAAGTTAAAAACAGCCCCAATTATTCGGTAGCATCTACTCATTTATACTCTACAAGGAAAACGAATTTGAGTAGAGTGACTTAAAAGTTCAGTTCACAAACCAGATACTCAATGATTAGTGGAGACTGCAGAGTTAGGTTTCTTGAAGACTGGTGGTTGGGGAGGCAGCAAAAACGGGAGGCTGAGCTGCTGTTTTACTGCCCCCTGGATGCCCACCTGAATGGGGCTGTACATCTTTTTAACATTGGGTACAGAGTTTGACAGATGGTACCACCTGTCAAACTCACCAGCTGAGTTCAATGGGGCCATGCCATTACCGCCTACAATGCATGCAATTGTAGTGCAGCATTACAGGGTTAAATTAGGCAGGGAGTAGGTGATATAATGCTCCAATGCTATAGATCGCTCTTCAGAGAGCACCACAGTCCACCACAAGTGTGAAAGAGCCCTTAGCTATTGTTTTGTAGATTGTATATCATCATTGTGTTCAGTAGAGAGCCATCTACTGGGTTTTCACTGCAACTGCACCTCTTTTTTTATTGAACCCTTATCAATAAATAACAGGAAGATTTCCCATAAACCACTGCAGTCATTCAGTTCCTAGAACAGGGGTAATGCATTAAAGTTCAAGGAGGTTCGGTCTCTAAAATCTTCTGGCTGAGGTTCAAAAATAAATGTCCCCATTAGTGTTCCCCCTAACATCATGTTCCCCCTCCAGAGTATTTTATTACATTGGGTGCCACCATCAGACTTCCCCCATAAATCAGTTGTCACCGTCAGAGTACCCCCCTATATCCGGCATTCCCATCACAGCGCCTCAAGTAATGTGTTCCATCAGAGTGCCCCCATACATCAGGTATTTTCAACAGAGTGCCCCTTTACATTGGGCATTCCCATCAGAGTGCCCCCTTATATCAGACATTCCCATCAGAGTGCCCCCTTATATCAGACATTCCCATCAGAGTGCCCCCTTATATCAGGCATTCCCATCAGAGTGCCCCGTTACATTAGGCATTCCCATCAGAATGTCCTCGTACATCAGGTTTCTGCATCAGAAGGCCCCCTTACATTTGGTGTCACCCATCAGTGTGCCCCCTTACATCAGTTGTCCCCATTACAGTGCCCCATTATATAAGGTTCATCCATCACGGTGACACCTTACATAGAGTGTGCCCATCAGCGTGCCCCCCTTACATTAGGTGTTCGCCATCAGAGTGCAGCTTTACATCATGTATCCTCATCACATCAGGTTTGGCCATCAGAGTGCCACCTTACATGAGGTATTCCCATCAGAGTGCCTCCTTACATTCAAAGTACCCCTTTCCACAGTACATGCCCATATGTTTCCCTTAGCATAAAAAGTGCCCATCATAGTGCCCCTTAATATAAATGTGCCCATCAGAGTGCCCCTGAAAAAACACACCCTACCTTGAGGGCAGACAGGAGTAGGAGGCTGGAGCTTGCGGGATCCTTGCTGAAGGGGGCAGGGTGCTCGCTTGTGGACAGGCAAGGAGCGGGAGCGACAGTGAGCTGCAAGGGGCAGTGCGCATGCGTTATGTCATCGGTTGCCATGACGACCACCCTGCTGAGAGGCAAATCTGTCATTCTAGTCTGGTGGGCTGGCGGTCTTGGCGGGAGCGCTGCTTGGGCTGTTCTTGGACCGTGGTCCGCCATTTAGTGACCGCTGTTCTAGAAGAACACAAGTGAAGGCCTCCATTCTCCCTTTGATACACATATGCCTGTAAGTTCTTTCATTGTGTTTATTAAAGTCACATACATACCTAGATCACATTTAAAGTGACACTAATGCTTGTTTTTTTTTTTTTAATAATAAACATGTCTTTACTTCCCCTTACCTTCCCCAATCCTCTTCTTTTCAAGTCCCCGCCAGGGCTCTTGGCTGCTACTGCTCGAGCAGTGCCTCCAGGGAAAGCCTCTCACCCTGGGGGCCCCACTGCTTGTTCGTCCCGGAGCCGCTGCTCTATGCGTGCATAAGACACAGAGCTGCAGCTCGGTCCTGCCCCCCACTGTCTCCTCATTGGCTCACTGGCTGTGATTGACAGCAGCGGAGCCAATGGGGAGGAAGAGTCCCTAGATAGCAGAGGCTGTTGAGAATGTCGCTGGATCGGAGGGGGCTAAGGTAAGAGATACATACAATACATGAAGGTAAAAAACCTTGAGCCTTTAGAACCACTTTAAAAATATTCAATGTGATTTGCAGGTATTTGTTTGCAAGAAAGAAGTTATTTGTAAGAGACATGTATACAAGCATATTGTAATTTCAGTTTATGTGGTTGTATTGCAGTTTTACAGAACTATTCACAGAAGTAAATTTAGTTTTGGAATGAAACACAACACTGCTTCTGTCAGTTTTGTTAGCTAGCTGTCGGCTAACCCTTAGTAGGACAGAGTAGCTATCTAAATCTTCACAGCTGGGAGCAGGTGAGACTAATGCAGGCCATAGATGGGTCGAAAATCGGCCGATTTTTCGGCCAAAAATAAAATTGCCCGATTTTCGGATCATTAGTGGGCTAAATGTTCAGCCGTTTTTCGGTAGGAAGTTGGAAAAAAATCGTCCGATTTTGCCGATCGGCCGATTTTCGCGGCAATGATGGGCAAATTGGCCGATATTTTACCGATAAAAAAAATCTGCGCATGAGCAGTGACCTGCAAGACGAAGACAAAAAGAAGAAAAAAGAAGAAGAGGATGAAGAAGAGGAAGAAGAAGAGGAAGAAGAAGAAGAAGAAGAAGAAGAGGATGAAGAAGCAGAAGAGGATGAAGAAGCAGAAGAGGATGAAGAAGAAGAAGAAGAAGAGGATGAAGAAGAAGAAGAAGAGGATGAAGAAGAGAAGAAGATGAAGAAGAGGAAGATGAAGAAGAGGATGAAGAGGAGGATGAAGAAGAGGATGAAGAAGAGGATGAAGAAGAGGATGAAGAAGAAGAAGAAGAAGAGGATGATGAAGAAGAAGAAGATGAAGAAGAAGAGGATGAAGAAGAAGAAGAAGAGGATGAAGAAGAAGAAGTAGAAGAGGAAGAGGATGAAGAAGAACAAGAGGATGAAAAAGAAGAAGAAGAGGATGAAAAAGAAGAAGAGGATGAAGAAGAAGAAGAATAATAAGAAGAAGAGGATGAAGAAGATGAAGAAGAGGATGAAGAAGAAGAGGAATTCCAGTCCGGCAAAAAGTGTCCCTGCAGAGAGCTCCGCTATTTCTTCTGACAGTTCTTTGACATTTATAGCGGTTGCAACAATGTATTTATTTGTTTCCGAATAAAAACATCTGTATCCGAAATGGATACAAATAAATACATTGTTGCAACCGCTATAAATGTCAAGGAACTGTCAGAAGAAATAGCGGAGCTCTCTGCAGGGACACTTTTTGCCGGCTGTAGACGGGATGAAAATCGGCCGATTTTTTTGACCGTTGCTGGTAACGTCGGCTGCTTGAACGACCGATTTTTCATTTTTTAAAAGAAAAATCGGCCGATTTTCGACCCGTCTATGGCCTGCATAAGTCTTGGAGAGGACCGTTGAGTGAAGTGCAATTACACTTCAACTCTGCAGTCTTTACAAAACACCGAGTATCAGGTTTAGGTTGACTGACCCTCTACTCAAATTTTACTGAACATTATTAACTGTATAACCAAATAATCAGAGCTGTTTTTAGAAAAAGTAGAACTTGAGGTAAAAAAAAATAGGCAAAAGTACTAGAGTTGCTTAATAACAAACCCCCTTGCCCCTCCAATCTAACTCTCATATTTACCTTCCTCTTGGTCCTTCCCTGCTCTGTTCATGTGTCAGAGGCCTTGGAAAAAATGGTTATGAGGAAGCCTATGACCTTATCCTATTCCTCATAGGATGGGTTCCCAAACCTGATCATCAAATTACTAGAGCTAAATCCATGTGGGAGAGATAAGACCCTGTGTAAGCTCTGGCACAAAGCTCTCAGAAGGATTACATCCATGGGTCCAACAAACCAAAAGGACAGTGGGAGAGTGTCGGGAAGGTAAGTATTAGTGGCCAGGGGATGACAGGGTATAAAGAGAACTTGTCCCTTTGTCCTCTCCATTTCTTCCAGTTGTGTATATTTCTCTATACTCCAGGCATTTTCTTTCCCTCATTGTTATGTAATAAATGAAATAATCATACCTGTGCAAAGACTTGTCCAATACAAGAACGTGGTCCAAGAGAAAATGGGAAATATGTAAAATATGGCCTGTTGGAGAAAAAAAAATTAACTTAATGTGCCAAACATTTCAGCAGAAAAATGTAATTACTACAGGAAATTGTGTCAGAATTAAAGTGTACTACTCGAAGGCCCAATGTGCTTAAGCATTTGATACGTGGCACTATTCCATTGACACCAACAATGCAACACCAGTCCCTCACTGACACCAAGGATGGGGCTTAATTCCTCCCACTGACACCAACAATGCAGCTCTATTCCTTCCAATGACACCAATAATGGGACTCTATTCCTCCCACTGATACCAATGATGGGGCACTATTCCTTCCACTGATACCAATGATGGGACACTATTCCTCCCACTGATACCAATGATGGGACACTATTCCTCCCACTAATACCAATGATGGGGCACTATTCCTCCCACTAATACCAATGATGGGGCACTATTCCTCCCACTAATACCAATGATGGGGCACTATTCCTCCCACTAATACCAATGGAGGGGCACTATTCCTCCCACTAATACCAATGATGGAGCACTATTCCTCCCACTGATACCAATGAAGGGGCACTATTACTCTCACTGATACCAATGATGGAGCACTATTCCTCCCACTGATACCAATGATGGGGTACTATTCCTCCCACTGATACCAATGATGGGGCACTATTCCTCCCACTGATACCAATGATGGGGCACTATTCCTCCCACTGATACCAATGATGGGGCACTATTCCTCCCACTGATACCAATGATGGGGCACTATTCCTCCCGCTATTACCAATGATGGAGCACTATTCCTCCCACTAATACCAATGATGGAGCACTATTCCTCCCACTGATACCAATGATGGAGCACTATTCCTCCCACTGATACCAATGATGGAGCACTATTTCTCCCACTAATACCAATGATGAGGCACTATTCCTCCCACTGACACCAATGATGGAGCACTATTCCTCCCACTGACACCAATGATGGGGCACTATTCCTCCCACTAATACCAATGATGGGGCACTATTCCTCCCACTGACACCAATGATGGGGCACTATTCCTCCCACTGATACCAATGATGGGGCACTATTCCTCCTGCTAATACCAATGATGGGGCACTATTCCTCTCACTGATAACAATGAAGGGGTGCCTCTTACTGACCACACTTATCCACCACCAATGCTGAGGTACCAATGCTGGCCCTGATAAAATCCGAATAACTGAAGAACAGTCAACGGACCCTTTGCTTAGAAAGTTTGGAAACTCCTGGTTTAGACTGTGACCAATGTTGTTTTTTTTTGTAAACTAGCCATTTCCAATGTATCAGAGATAACAATTAGCACAGGTAAATAAAAACAATTACTTGGGAGCATCAGGGTAAAATCGATCTGGGTTGAATACAAGGGGATCTGGGTAAAACTGCTCCATCCTTCCCATGATGTAGGAGTTAAACTGTGCAAAGAACAACAAAAGATAAAGGTTTATTTGATAAAACAAAATCGGTCAAACTCTTATTTAGTACATTGCACATTTTTGTATGGTGGATTGATTCTAAAGCATTGTAAAACTCAATGAACATCACTCACTAAGCTGCGGTACAGGATATTGCAAGCTAAAAGATGTATACTATGCAATACACAGTAAATGTGTCAGTGACTCTTCTCTACACTATTAAAAAAACTACTAGAAGCCTTCCTAGTTTTCTAGTTTTAAGGAAAATTGGTTCCAGTCTGTGCCCCCACTGGAGAACTTTTTCATCATTTCCTGTCCGGAAAGTAAGGACAATTCTTCCCAATGGGGACACAGACAGCAAATAAAAGCCTGACAGAAATTCTATCCAATTCCCACTTTCCCTAAAGCAAAAAAAGTTTTGTCTGCAGCTAAACTTTAAGTCTAGGTTACCACTATTGCCGACCGTACGGCCTGTGTGTGCTCGGACATGGCAGCCCATTCATTGGAATGGGCTGCTGTGCCCATGTTTTCTGCAGGAAAAAAGGTGCATGCACCTTTATTAAAAAAATGTGGCTGCAGGGAAACCTTTTAGTCGTTTTAACCAATTGATCTGCAACCAATCAAGCTGTGGGCTGAGATGATTGAGGGTGCCATTCAGAAAATACACCTAGCTGCTTGTTCAAAATCCGATGTAGAATGTACACTGAGCTGCGCATGCACAGCTCAGGTTACATTCTGGCACACTGCCTGTGTGTTTGGATGACTTCACTCCTGCACATGTGCAGGAGAGAATTCATCCAATGCTAGGCAATCAAGATGCCCAAAGACCAGCACCCAGAAAAACCCAAGGACAAAATGCTGGCACCAGCAGCAATGGATCTTGTGGTCATTGGACCGTTGGAACTAAGGTAAATATTTTTGCATTTAGTTCTGCTTTAACCTGCACCTACATCTTAAAACCAACCATAATATAACAATTAACAAAGAAAATAATGCTGATTTGTTTAAAGAGACTCTGCCACCAGACTATTAATTTAAAAAAAATATTTGCATAAGATTATATGTTTATTTAACATATTTAGGCCTAATATTTACCTATAAAAGCCTCTCTTGTGTAAATGTCAAAAACCCTGAGACTGCTGTCGGGTGTTGCCATCTTGAATGTAATGTTAGAAGCCACAGCAGACTCAAGTGACTATACATTTCCTTTGCTCCCCCCCCAGCAATTGCATAAAAAGTTATGTAGGAAGTGGAGGAGGGGAAAAGTTGCTGGACCAGCACAGACAATAGACATTCCCAGAAAAAGAGAGGTCTTTAAAATACGCAAAGGAAGAGTGCTGTGCTAGGGAATCAGTCTAATTTTCTAGCACGTTCAAGGACACAATGCAAGTGAATCCTTTTTTTTTTTATTAATCTGGAGTTCTTATTTATTATTTAACAGGAAAACTCCTTATTAAAAGAAGAGCACAGAATACATTATCATACAGTATAGACATTACAATTTCAAGTGTAAGGCAAGGACAAGTTTCATGGTTAGGATGAAACCGAAGTGCAAGAACCAAATTTAACTGGTTAAGGAGTACAATTCGAATGCATACTGCAAATCGGATTAATGAAGTATAATATGAAGAGGTATAACATAGACAATCTAAGTCCACAGTGGGTATTATGACTCTAGATGCCAAGGTAGTAGGCATTAGACTTAGGCCCAGACTATACGTATCATTGAAGGGAACTTAGGTGTAGGGTACCATTGAATGAGACGTTATAGAAGTCATAATTCAGTTATGATTCTGCATTAAGTACTTTTTTTATGCAAAATAAAATCACTGCATGTAAAATACTTAATTTTGTTGATTTTACCTGCAATTTTTAAATTGGTGACAGGGTCTCTTTAAGGGTAGTGATTACTGTATGTATAGTGTAACCATTGTTTGGGTGAGTGGATCTGGTGAGGGTTTTGGATCTTACCATCAGGCTTGATTTAGCGGGAATTCTCACACCCTCTATAATAGTTTCTTCTTCTAGGGCACGTGACGTACCTGGAGCAGTAGGGTAGAGTCGTAAACTTTCCTTCAAGACCTAGAGAAGATGCATATTGAATCCAAAGTTTATCTAATGATTCTGACATGGTAATTTTTGGCAAGTCATACATGGGTTGAATTCTGAACGAATTTTCTTTAGAAAATCAGAAATTCAGTGCGTTTTGTAATCTGTTGGCGCCACTATTGATTTCGAAATTCAACCAACCAAGCCTTTAGTTTCATGAAAATAATGAATATGTGACCGCGCTCTAATAATACAGTGTTGATAATTTATATATAAATGCTGCTAATTGATCTATTATTGCGATAATATTAACTTATCCACCACATTATTAAGGTTGATCAAAATATATCATCTCAATAGTAAATAAATAAAAAATGTGATTAAATCCAATAGTGCTGGCTTTACAATATAGGTATCTCAATAAAAAATAAATAAATTAATTCATAGAATTCACTGTGCACATGTGAAAAAGCAGAAAATAACTTTAGAATATTTCTTTAAAACTAAATAAATTAATAAAATAAGATGTGCAAGTGGTGCATAAAACAAAAAATGAATGAAAAAAATATAAATAAAAACAAATGAAAAAAAAAATTTTTCTTTTGAAAAAAAAATATATATATGAAATATTAAAGTTCAGCCACAAAATAGTGCATAAAAAAGATTGTGCAAAAAAGTTTTTCAAAGAGTTCAGCAGGTAGAAGGTGCTGGTAATATACTCTCCTTTCAAACTGCTTATGATGATGTGAATAGAGATCTACGGATTGTCTTCTGAGCCTATACAAGCCCAAGGATTTTCCCCTCCTTGAAGCTCTCCTCACTCCAATGCTCAATGTGTCCTCATGTGACCCATAGGAGAAAAGAATAAAAGATATGGTGCCTTATCCAAGGTATATAGAAATGCTCTTTAATGTGCTCTCATATTGCACTCACATGGTTTCGATAATATACACGCATGTATTGTAATATAAACCGCTGAATGCGGTAATGATCAGCCTCACAGGAGCGCTGGCTCACTCTGTCTGTACTCGCCGTAATGATGATCCAGTACGATCCGATACGTGGTGACGTCACTGCCCCTCCCCAACGCGTTGCGCTACAGGGAAAATGTAGCTTCGTCTGGGGGATGTAGTAGAACATTCACCAGGTCTCTGCTCCTTAAATATCATTAGGCACCATTTTGTTTAGTTTCACCTCATGTTGCTACAGAAAAGAATTTTCGTGGCTGGGAACCTTTTCCGTCCAGGTCACAGCTTATGCTCATTTCTTTTACGATTATATTTCTTGTACGATTCTCTCATCATTGATTAGAAATTCGTTCATTTTTCAGAAAATTTCCAACATACCCGATCACTCAAATTCAATGGCCGCATGAAAATCAGCTGATGCTGCAGCCCATTTATGGTGCAAAATTCAAACGAAAATTATTAGTTACAATTTTCAAATGAAAATTCTTTCAGAATTTGACCCATGTATAGCATGCATTAGACAGCAAAAGTCTTTGCGATTACATAAATTTCTGCTTTTAACCCCTTATTGCCGAAATGCAGTTATGCAACAATGAGAGTAGCTCAGATCAAGCCCTGATCAATGTTATCTTATATTGATTTATTACTATTCTTTTCCTTTGGCTGGGGAAAAAAAAAGATGCAATGTATCTTTTTTGTTCATACCAGCAAACCACTGGTGTGAATGTCTCTGACCAAACAATCAGAAACAGACTTCATGAGGGTGGCCCTGTGCTCATTGCCTGGCACCATAGAGCTTGATTGCAATTTGCCATTGAACACAAGAATTGGCAGATCCACCACTGGCACCCTGTGCTTTTCACAGATGAGAGCAGGTTCACCCTGAGCACATGTGACAGACGTGAATGGGTCTGGAGAAGCCGTAGGGAATGTTATGGTGCCTGTAACATTGTTCAGCATGACCATTTTTGGTGTTGGGTCAGTGAAGGCATATCCATGGAGGGACGCAGAGACCTCTACAGGCTAGACCAGGGGTGGGCAAACTTTTTGACTTGAGGGCCGCAATGGGTTCATATATTGGACCCGGGGGCCGGACCAAGAGTAGATGAATGATGTGTATGTGTCATCCATAGTAAGTATAGTAATATTCCCCCATAGTAAGCATAGTAATTAATCCCCCATATAGTAATTCATCCCCCATAGTAATTCATTCCCCATAGTAATTAATCCCCCATATAGTAATTCATCCCCCATAGTAATTCATCCCCCATAGTAATTCATCCCCCATAGTAATTAATCCCCCATATAGTAATTTATCCCCCATAGTAATTCATCCCCCATATAGTAATTCATCCCCCCTATAGTAATTCATCCCCCATATAGTAATTCATCCCCCCTATAGTAATTAATTCCCCATATTAATTCATCCCCCATATTAAGTCCCCAAGTCCCCCCTGTGTCAATTTACTTACCTTTGCTCCGTGCGTTCCTCTTGCCGTGTTCCCGCGCCGTTCCGGTCTTCAGAGCGGACTGTGAGAGGAGCCTAGCTCCCCTCACATTCGTCACGCTGCCCCGCCTATACACATCCTGACAGCCAATGTTTGCCTGCCCTGGCTGTTTTTTTTTTTCATCACGCTCCGCGGGCCGGATTAAAAGGTCCGCCGGGCCGTAGTTTGCCCATTGCTGCCCTAGCCAAATGCAAAACTAGTGAAAAACAGTGAGAAAAGATGATTAGGGAAAAAAATGCCAATAATTTTGTCCCGTTCATTTTTGGAGTTTTGAATGGAATGTCTTAGATTTGGCTTTTTGTTTCTCCACTCTTGTGTCATATCAATACAAACAAAAGAAATAAACATGAGAATGCCTAAATATTTGTAATTGCAACAGTTTTTTGGGAAAAGTGGTGCATTATCTGATAGAAATGCAGAGGTGCCAATATTTGTGGCCACGACTATAATATATATATATAGTTTGCTTTGGTGATCATGTCCCTGAAAATGGGTCTTTTAAATATAGAGCAACCTGTAAACTGGACTGCTTTTGTAGCTACCTGAGATAAGTATTGCAGTTTTCCAAGATCATCATAATCAAGGTCTCTTTTGGAACCAATAACTTCATCCACTTCATCCTGGGCCCTGAAAGGTAAACCAAGTTTGGTATTTAATATGTATAATATGTAACCAATGTACTATGAGTTTTGCACTGGCAACTTGTCTATATCAATTTTATGATGTTTTCAAGGATTTTTGCATGCTACAATACCTAAGTAAATAGTATTTTTGTTTGTTCAGTAGTAAATATACAGTCTAATGTTTGATCCAATTCAACCAGGAATAAACATATATGTATTATTTCCTTTTCCCAAGGAATGATTTGATTTCTTAAAAGGATGATACATCAGAAAAGTGGCATCTTAATTTATATCTTATTATGTGTCTCACTTTTTCAGAATGTCCGGGTTTTGTGCCAGTTCTATCACTGTAAATGATAACTGGTTGGCAGTTGTTTCTTGCCCTGAAAAGAACACAGATCAGTTTAAAGAGAGTGTTTACAAGCATGTACAAGACCTAGCAATCTGTATGGTTAATTTACAAAAACCAGAGAACTAGAAACAGTGGCAAAACTGAAGCTTGCTAATGACAGCCAGTCAATCCAAAAACCTTAATCAAGGTGAAAGATAAAATCAAATTGGTTGTTATAGGATATTGCTACACATTTACCATGATTTGCATTGCTCCAGTGTTTGTAAAACTTGCCCACCTACCCATTTGGGGCAGAATGACAGATCCTCCCTGCTCTAGGAATCAATCCTGGGTATGCTCCGTTGTCATACGGTGTCAAAATGTAGCTGGTAGATAACATCACTAATCCCCCAAATGACAAAGTTGGTGATGCTCTGGGGGTGAATATATCTTGCTGGGATTGGGGGTGGAGGGGAGGGTTGCAATCAAGACGCATTGTCACTATGGTCTGCATAGGCCTGATAAGTGTCTTATTAAGTCAGATCTCCTGATCTGCACCAGGTCAGTAGGTCAGAAAGTACTTCTGATACTGGATCTACATGACTGCTAGGCAACCACACCGTGTTCCAAATTATTATGCAAATGATATTTTTCTCATATACCCAAATAATTGGTGTAAATAACAGTCAGCAGAATTCTCATGTTATCAACTATTAAGAGTACAATTCAAATTTTATTGAACAAACCTCCTAATGATAACAGGATTTTTTTTTAAACATAAAACACTTCCAATGCACTGTTCCAAATTATTATGCACAGTAAGTTTCAAAACATTTTATAGGTTGTAAAGAACTGAAAATTGTCATTTGTTGTGTTTGCAGCATATTTACTGAAATCAAAAGCTATTTCAATCAAACAACATTTTAACTTTTTTAAACACTTTAACAGGTCACGTTACATTGTAACATAGGACCCCTAATTTGATAGAAGCTTCACCAGTCTTGCATCCATTGAACTTGTGAGTTTTTGGACAGTTTCTGCTTGAATTTGTTTGCAAGATGTTAGAATAGCCTCCCAGAGCTGCTGTTTGGATGTAAACTGCCTCCCACCCTCATAGATCTTTTGCTTGAGGATGATCCAAAGGTTTTCAATAGGATTGAGGTCAGGGGAGGATGGAGGCCACACCATGACTTTCTCTCCTTTTATCCCCATAGCAGCCATTGATGCAGAGGTATTCTTTGCAGCATGAGATGGTGCATTGTCATGCATGAAGATGATTTTATTACGGAAAGCATAGTTCTTCCTTCTGTACCAGGGAAGAAAGTGGTCAGTCATAAACTCCACATACTTTGCAGAGGTCATCTTTACACCTTCGGGGACCCTAAAGGGGCCGACCAGCTCTGTTCCCATGATTCCAGCCCAAAACATGACTCCCCCTCCGCCTTGCTGATGTCGCAGCCTTGTTGGAACAGGGTGGCCGTCCACCAACCATCCACTACTCCATCCATCTGGACCATCCAGGGTTGCACGGCACTCATCAGTGAACAGGACTGTTTGAAAATTAGTCTTCATGTATTTTTCTGCCCAATGCAGCCGTTTCTGCTTGTGAACATTGGTTAGTGGTGGCCGAATAGAAGGTTTATGCACAGTTGCAAGACTCTGGAGGACTCTACACCTTGATGTCTGTGGGACTCCAGAGGCACCAGCAGCTTCAAATATCTGTTTGCTGCTATGTAATGGGATTTTAGCAGCTGCTCTCTTGATCCGATGCATAGATCTGGCAGAAATCTTCCTCAATGTGCCTTTATCTGCACCAACCCGTCTGTGCTCTGAATCAGCCACAAATCTCTTCATAGTGCGATGATCACGCTTAAGTTTTCGCGAAATATCGAATGTTTTCATACCTCGTCCAAGGAATCGAACTATTTCACTCTTTTCAGCAGCAGAGATCCTTTTTCTTCCCCATATTGCTTGAAAATGGTGCTCTGCTTAATAATGTGGAACACCCTCCTTTAGTAGTTTTTCCTTAAATTGGGCTCACCTGCCAATCTAATTATCACAGGTATCTGAGATTGTTTTCAGTGATCAAAAGAGCCCTGACACACAATGCCATCCGTGAGTTAAACTGAAAAACAAAATATTTAATCTTTGTGACACTTAAATAGAATTTGCATAATAATTTGGAACAGGGTGTAGTATTTTCACGAGAGGTCAAAGATGGAAGCCTTCATACTTCTTTAGTATCATTTTCTTTTAACAGGACAGTGCAAAGTGCAATTGTAAAGTAATCCTAGGAAAAGCATAACAAATTTTCCACTATACTAAAATAGGACTAAGCAAGATTTTCCCTAACAGAAGAGGAATAAGCACAAGGGACACATCGTACTGACCGTAAGATATGTCGCTTGTACTGATTTTTCTGTTTTTATATTGTATCAGTTGTATATTAATAATTTTCTGGTTTATTTTGAAACTTTCCTTTTTGCCTCAATATATATACTTTTTTGGAACATCTAAAAAAGTTGCTAACTCTTAAAATGTTGTGCCCCAGGCCTGATTTTCTTGCATCTTGCTTATTCTACATGCAGTTCTACCTGTTCATTAAAATAATTTTACATTAATGGATTAGATTACAAACCTGCGATGAAGAAAGTAACAAAGTTATCTATCAAATCTTCCATATCACATTCATCCTCCTGAGCTGTGAAGAAAGTGAAAAGCAAATTAGCCTTTCTTGAAAAAAAAGTAAAAAAAAAAAGAAGGAAATTCTTATCCACAGATGTGCAATTAGCACATCCTAGGTATTACCCCCTCAGACTTTTGCATCATAATCAAAAAAATAAAAAACAAGAACAAGAAGGGGACCTCTTCAAAAAACCTATTCCAAGACTTTTTTCCTAGGTATGGCTCCTAATTGTTTTGCATCATAACCCCTGTCAACAGTAAAGAAAGAGCAGGTGGACCTCTTCCATAATCAGGGAATCGGTCTTACCTTTTTCCTATTTCTGGCCTCTAAACATTTTACATCATAACCCCTGATAACAGTAAAGAACGGGTTGGGGGACCTCTTCCAAAACCTCTTCCAGGAGGACCTCTTCTAAGATGGGAGAATCTACCTTACCTTTCTCTCATGTCTGGCCCCTAAATGTTTTACATCATAACCCCTGACAACTGTAAAGAATGAGAAGGGGGACCTCTTCCAAAACCTCTTTCACAAGGACTTTTTCTAAGATTGGAATATCTGCCTTACTTTTTTCCAGAGGCTTAGCTTGAAGCTTGTGGGCCCTGATGCAAAAGTTGACCTTTTTCCTAGGTCTGGCCCCTAAATGTTTTACATCATAACCCCTGACTACAGTAAAGAACGTGCAGGGGGACCTCTTTGTGTAAAACGGATCTTTTTCCCTTTTGTATAATAATTGTGATATATTAGAGCTCGTTTGGCTTACCTGTTCCTTTCAGGATCTGTGTGAGTATATCCACCGGAATGTCTTCTCCATCTTCAATTGCCTTTCTGCGTCTCTCAATGCATTCTCTACCAGTTTTCCTGAGAAGTCTGAGGCTTTCTTGAGTATCTTTAATATACTTCTGCTTTTCCAAGGAGAACTAGCAAGAAAGACATACTGTAATAAACATAACATAATAAGGTTCATACAATCGATACAGTAAGGTTCAATACACAGTATGCTAATGTACAGGATGGGTAATCAGCTGAATGCTCACACAAAGGGAATCTGTAACATGCAGTTTACTAATCAAAAAGCAAAGTTAGAACTGACAATATAAAATGTGGTTAGAATGTAAAAACGCATGCATACACAGCAGGATACGGCAAGACAGGTCATGAAAGTTGCGCAAACACGGACTCTTCACGGTAGTGTCTCTGGGACTCAAAGTTATATGTGACCATATAGTGCCTACAAGACTCTGTAGCAAGAGGGAGTCCAGCTGAGGGTCACAACTTCAGTAAAATAGTTCAGAACACAGCTTCCCGCAACTGTCCCCATAAACAGTGCCCCTTATAATGAAGTCCAGGGTAGCTCTGGTAACACATGCAAACAGCTGGAGGGATCCAAGGACAAAGCACCCTCCCACTAAAACTATATTACTCTTGCAGCAGTTGGGGCGGGGCACCCCACATTAGTTAAAGTGGTTGTAAACCCTTACATATACCCAGAGAGGTGATACACAGAGATGAAACAAATCCTCCTACATACGTTGTACCTGTTTATCAACAGCCATCTGTCCCCTACATCCATTCAAAATGCAGAATTTACACAGGATTTCTCAGCTCTGAAAAGAAGGGGGCAGAGAGCTGAAGTTTCATCAGTAAGGAGAGCTCTGAGAACTGATTGGAGGGAAGGGGCACACCCTTCCTTCACACAGCATACAGGAACAGAGCTGAGGCTGTCAATCACAGTTTGTGCCCTCCCCATCACCATTTATCTTTTGGTGTCAGGAAAACTTGTCAGAAGTGACTCGTGCAGATAGCAGAGGAGCAAGGCAGCAAACAGAACGGACACATACTGTTCTGGAATGAGACAAGTACACACTATAGAGGGGTATGCTTTATTCATATTTCATGTGCCTCCTCACTGGCCTGCCTCGCCGCTGGCTATCCCCGCTTCAGTCAATCCTGAATACAGCTGCCAGACTCATTCACCTTTCCAACCGCTCCATTTCCGCCACCCCCCTCTGCCAATCCCTCCACTGGCTTCCGATTGCGCAACGGATCAAATTCAAAATCCTAACACTGACGTACAAAGCCGTCCACCATACTGCCCCGAACTACATCACCGACCTAATATCCAAGTACCACCCAACACGCACACTCCGCTCCTCACAAGACCTCCTTCTCTCTAGTTCCCTGGTCTCCTCCTCCCATGCCCGCCTCCAGGACTTCTCCAGGGTGTCACCCATCCTCTGGAACTCCCTGCCCCAACCCATCAGATTATCACCTACTCTCCTCTCCTTTAGGCGCACCCTGAAAACCCATCTCTTCAGGGAAGCCTACCCCACCCCCTGCTAACTTGCCGACCTCCTCCACTCTTCCTACCACTCCATCCCCCACAGCTATCTCCTCCTGTGCCACCATCCCCTCCCTCCTAGATTGTAAGCTCCAAGGAGCAGGGCCCTCGATCCCCTCATGTTTTGCATTGTATTGGTATTGTTCTGTCACATGTTCTGTCCCTCTTTGTAATGTACAGCGCTGAGCGAACCATTGGCGCTTTTTGTAAATACTGTATAATAATAATAATGTCTGGGGTTTACAACCACTTTAAGTCATTTTGAGAAGCTGTGTGCTATCAGGCTCTGGCCCAGCTGTCCACATGCCAGTTCTGATAGTAAAGGCTTCCCGTCCGGATAATTTGCTCAGCTACCTTTGCCTCATCAGGTGTGGCTTTTTGGAGCTACTGAGGGAGGAAAGTTGAGAAACATATCTTCTATGGGTGTGTTCAGGAACCCAAGGATTTGTTGCAAAAAGAGGTAAAAGGGCCTGCACCTACATCTGAGCATGCTGAGTAAACTGGCACTTTGCTACATTTTTTTAGATGCCCCAGGTGTTGTAAAAAAAAAAAAAAATTAATTTCAGGCTGCAATACTCACCGCCTCTGCAGTGCTGTCACCCGCAACTCCTAAGAACAGAACATAACCCAGGAGCATTGGAAAATGTGATTGCATACTGTAGAGAGCAGCAGCAATATGATCATAGTACTATGGGCTAAGGGCATCAGTCTGTTATGGGCCCACATTGCAAGATGGACAAATCAATCAAGTTCTCACCCTAATAAAAGGGTTTCTCATTTCCACTAATCCTCTCATAACCAGGGATATGGCTCGAGGAAACGGAGTCTGATCATCATCCATGGAATTCAGGTCCATCCCAAATGCTACCTAGAAAAAAACAAACAATAATTTATATTGTATGTCCAGATTCTGCCTAGATTTAACTGCAAACCTCCCTCACATCCTCTACTGCATGTCCCAGAAACAACTTTTATTCCACCCTTTGAAGCCATCACCAGGCTTCAAAATTCTTTCAGCTGTTGGGAGGCCAGTTCTTATCGATGTAGGCTTGCACCCCCAGAACTAGAACACCCAAGATTCCTTTCCCTACACACTGTGTTAACTAGGCTCTTGGGAGTCAAGGCAGCAGCATTTCTTTGCTGGTAAAGAAATCAATATTGAGGAGAGGGACAAGGCAATGGCAGTGCTCTGTAGCCCAGCATGCAAGGCTGAACTACAGAACTGCATGCAGGACTAGTTGGGATTTCAGTGCAGAAAAGACTGTTGTCAGCCCACAGAAGAAGTTAGCACCACACTGGACTTTTTAGAAGATCAACATGTGTTTGATGTGTCCCTGCACTTTGAACATCTTGTCATCTACATAATGCAAATGTGCTGCAGAAGGGAGCTTGGGTCCACGGTGGGCAAAGTTTCTGTGCTAACAACGTGCTCAATGCATGCTCCCAGCACAGTGGCCTAGCTGTCACAGACAGCTCCCAGCACCTGTTTGAGCCCCTGATCATGTCACCACAGTGCATTTGTGAGGTCAGGCACTGATGTCGGATGAGAAGGCCTGGCTCACAGTCTCCGCTCTAATTCATCCCAAAGGTGTTCTATGGGGTTGAGATCAGGACTCTGTGCAGGCCAGTCAAGTTCCTCCACCCCAAATGCACTCATCCATGGACCTTGCTTTGTGCACTGGTGAGCAGTCATGTTGGAACAGGAAGGGGCCATCCCCAAACTCTTCTCACAAAGTTGGGAGCATGAAATTGTCCAAAATGCCTTGGTATGCTGACACCGTACGAGTTCCCTTCACTGGAACTAAGGGGCCAAGCCCAACCCCTGAAAAACAACCCCACACCATAATCTCCCTTCCTACAAACTTTACACTTTGCCCACTGCATTCAGGCAAGTACCGTTCTCCTGGTAACCACCAAACCCAGACACGTCCATCGGATTGCCAGACAGAGAAGCATGATTCATCACTCCAGAGAACATGTCTCCAATGCTCTAGAGTCCAGTGGCAGCATGCTTTACACCACTGTATCCGAAGTTTTGCATTGCACTTGGCAATATAAGGCTTGGATGCAGCTGCTCAGCCATGGAAACCCATTCCATGAAGCTCTCTATACACGGTTGTTGTGCTAATCTGAAGGCCACACAAAGTTTGAAGGTCTTTAGCTATTGACTCTGCAGACAGTGTGCCTCAGCATGTGCTGACCCCGCTCTGCCATTTCACATGGCCTACCACTTGGTGGCTGAGTTGCTGTTGTTCCCAGTTACTTCCACTCTGTTATAATACCCCTAGCAGGTGACCATGGAATACTTAGTAGCCAGGAATTTTCACATATGGATTTATTTAGGTGGCAACTTAGAGTATCACGGGACCACGCTTGAATTCACTGAGCTCCTGAGAGCGACCCATTCTTTCACAAATGTTTGTAGAAGCAGTCTGCATGCCTAGGGGCTTGATTTTATACAACTGTGGCCATGGAGGTGATTGGAACACCTGAATCACATGATTTGGAGAGCTGGCCCAATACTTTTGGCAATATAGCGTACATGGACTTTGCTAACTGAGAGGAAGTCTGAGTTGCATATGGCGAATTGTCCTGCTCATTGTGAGCAATGTTTGCACTAGGGTTGCATTCATTGTCCTATGTGCAGTCAGGGAGTTCAGCTAAAAGGCTGAATGTATCTGGATGTTTCAGATGCTAAGACAAATCTAATCAAAGTCCAGGCATGGGGTGTTCAAATTGGACACCATCTGCTGGTGTATGGGCAACCTTGAAGTAACAGAAAACCCAAATCTGTTCATTCTAGGTACCTTTGAGATGACATCCAGGGTGACTCTGCTCAGCATATCATGCATTCCAACCTCAGCTTTTCCATCAGCCTTTTCTGCAAGTCTCTCCACCAAATCTTCAGCTTTCTCATTGAAGGGTGCCATACATCCAATCAAGTATCTGTATGCAGGTGACAGAGGAAGTGCTAACGTAGGTTAATGCACAGTACACAAGACCAAAATGTATCTCTCGTATACCTCCATTACAACAGTCAGAGTGATGCAACTTTACTATTATTAGGTGTTCTTGCATGGCAGACCACTTCCTGTTATCTCACATATATATTCCTATTATTATAGCCAAATTTACCACCCTAACTCCTCCCACAGTTTTTACACTACATAGACAGTAATATACCGAAACGTGCAGATTGTTCCCGATTGGTGTATTACTTTGTGGAACGTTTTGCCGAATGGTTCACGAAATATTGGAGTTTTTGTGGTGAAATTGGTCCCATAGGAATGAATGGCGGAATGTTCAAAACTAGAGTGGGAGCTGACAAAAGCTAGAGTGTGAGCTGACAAATCAGGACATGATTTCTAAACTGCCATCACTCATTTTCAAGTCCACCTACACAAATATTATATCAAAACGTTCAGCTATCTCTGCTGCCACTAAAAATGTCCACGGCTAAGCCATAGTCCTGATAGTTTTCATAATATGACCATTTGTTTGCAACTCACGCCGCCCATTGACATTCATTGAAACTCCACTCTAGCCACCTCAAATTTGAAGGGCAATTTCCAAACTGCGACTGTGCCTTCATTTGTAATATTTCAGAGACATACTATGCAGCAAAATGTAGGTCTGGGCCTTGTGATTCTCACAATATAAATTTCTATGGTGTAGGATTTATAGTTTTAAAACTACAACCGTTTGAAGATGGCAACCGCCAGTGAAGTGAGTAAGTTGGAGCAGTTTGTTTTTAAATGCTCTTCTCTGCCCTTGCTGTAGAGTGAGTTGCCATAGGAACCCAGGTGTGTGAGCAGGCAGCAGAGTGACAAAAGCTAGAGTGTGAGTTGTAGACTACTGGTGGAGGCAAGAACACTTCACACAATTTCCCCAGAAATTGTAGATTTTCTAGTTATTATTATTATACAGTATTATTATTATACAGTATTTATAAAGCGCCAATAGTTCGCTCAGCGCTGTACATTACAAAGGGGGACAGAACATGTGACAGAACAATAACAATACAATGCGATACACGAGGGGTTCAAGGGCCCTCCTCTTTCGAGCTTACAATCTAGGAGGGAGGGGATAGTGGTTCAGGAGGAGATAGCTGTGTAGAATGGAGTGGTAGGAAGAGTGGAGGAGGTCGGCAAGTTAGCAGGGGGTGGGGTAGGCTTCCCTGAAGAGGTGGGTTTTCAGGGTACGCCAAAAGGATTGGAGAGTAGGTGATAGTCTGATGGGTTGGGGCAGGGAGTTCCAGAGGATGGGTGACACCCTGGAGAAGTCCTGGAGGTGGGCATGGGAGGAGGAGACAAGGAAACTAGAGAGAAGGAGGTCTTGTGTGGAGCGGAGAGTGCGTGTTGGGTGGTACTTGGATATTAGGTCGGTGATGTAATTTGGGGCAGTATGGTGGACAGCTTTGTACGGTAGTGTTAGGATTTTGAATTTGATCCGTTGCGTATTTGGAAGCCAGTGGAGGGTTTGGCAGAGGGGGGTGGCGGAGATGGAGTGGTTGGTAAGGTGGATGAGTCTGGCAGCCGTATTCAGGATCGACTGAAGCGGGGATAGCCTGTGGCGAGGCAGGCCAGTGAGGAGGGAGTTGCAGTAGTCGAGTCGTGATATGATGAGGGAGTGGATGAGCTGTTTAGTGGTTTCTGGGGTTAGGAACGTGCGGATTTTGATGATGTTGCGAAGGTGGAGTCTGCATGAGTTTGTTAATGATTGGACTTGGGGCTGGAAGGATAGGTTGGAGTCCAGAATGACACCAAGTACTCTGGCCTGCGGGGCGGGCCTGATAGTGGCATTGTTGGACGTGATGGAGAAGTCAATGGGGGGTGGTGTCCAGGCTGGGGGGAAGACTAGGAGCTCGGTTTTGGAGAGGTTCAGTTTAAGGAAGTGGAGCGACATCCAGTCTCATATGTCGTTCAGTAGGTTTGTGATTCGGGCGGAGACTGAGGGGGTGAGTCGAGGGGTTGAGAGATAGATTTGTGTGTCATCGGCATAGAGGTGGTAGTTGAAGCCGTGAGAATGTATGAGTTGGCCAAGGGAGGAGGTGTAGATGGAGAAGAGAAGGAGCCCGAGGACGGAGCCTTGAGGGACCCCAACAGAGAGGGGGAGTGGGGGGGAGGTGGTAGCATTATAGGTAACGCTGAAAGAGCGCTGTAATAGGTAGGATGAGAGCCAGGAGAGAGCGGAATCTCTGAGGCCGAGGGAGTGTAGTTTTTTGAGGAGGAGGGGGTGGTCGACTGTGTCGAACGCCGCAGAGAGGTCAAGGAGTAGGAGCACTAGTGCAGCCTCTTATAGTTTGTCTAGAAAAATTGGTCTCTCCAAATACACACGTAAAATACATATATGGTGTTATTCCCACAGGTGGCTAGGGAGTGGTAAAAGAATGCGGTTGAACCGCAGTTTTATAGCTTCCCATTGCCAACCTAAAGAAAGGCAAGCGACTGCTCTGGGTTGTACACATGCCACGGCCTTAATAATTTACTTTGCAACTGAGGCAGAAATGAAACTGCATATCGGCGGGTGGCAATGGTGCTGAATGCAACCCATTTAAGTATATGGGACCAGGCCACATCAACCCTGCATCTGTGTGTATTGTGATGGCTCAGCCTTTTAAGGATTTAACCACTTCCAGTCCGGACACTTTTACCCCCTTCCTGACCAGGGCAATTTTCAGCTTTTAGCGCTATCACACTTTGAATGACAATTGCGTGGTCATGCAACACTGTACCCAAATTAATTTTTTACCATTTTTTTGAGACAGATAAAGCTTTATTTTGGTGGTATTTATTCACCACTGGGATTTGTATTTTTTTTGCTATGTAAATGAAATGTCCAAAAATTTTTAAAAAAAGTTTTTTTTATAAAATTTTGCAAATAAATAATATTTCATCATAAATCTTAGCCAAAATTTATTCCGTTATCTTTTTAGTAAAAAAAAAAAAATCCAAATTAGTTTATAAGCAAAAATTATAATTTTTAAACATTTTATTTTACATTTTTATTTTATTTTTTTATATTATTATTTTTTATTTTATTTTTTTTTTACATACTGTCACCCTAGCAGTACAGTGTCACCATGGTGACACTGTACTACTTGTGGGGGGTGATGAAGATTTTTTTTCTTTTTTTTACACTGATTGCTTTTACACCCATATAGGGTGTAAAAGCAATCATTTCTCTTTCTCTCTGTGTGCATTCTTGCACTCATTGAGAAGTACTGAGTGAGCTGTGATTAGTCACAGCTTCTCACATGGTACAAGGCTTTTGTGAATAGGCTTGTGCCATGTGACCTCTGTGATCATTCACAGATTTCACACGTAGTAAGCAATGATGTCACAAGTGACATCTTGCTTACTACTTTGCATGTGATCACTGATTGGCCAATCAGTGATCACATGATCGGGACCTCGTACAGAGGTCCCGTCCGACGATCGGTGTTTCACTGTGTCCGGAGGACACAGCGGGTACCGGATCGCGGTGCTGCACGCTCCCAGGGAGCGCGCACAAGCAGGGTGCGGGGAGGCCGTTTATAAACGGCCACCCGACCCTGCAGTGCCACTGCAACGGCCGGACGGGAAGTGGTTAAACAGGTGATGAGGAGGTGACATATAGCCTCTTTTCTATCTGCCAAAGGCCCTTTTAAGAATTGCCATGCGTGAGACTGAGCCCTGCTAAAAGATTTGTTTCAAACAGAAGTATGGCTTTTTATCCGCCCCCCCCTTCCTTATTATACTTACCTAGGTGGATGCTGCATCTGTCCCCGTCGGCTCTAAGGGTGAGAACTCAGCGATCACATGATGCACTGATGCACTGTCAATCACCGCTGTCTGCACTGCCCCCTCCCCACGCTCACTGGAGTGCTGGGCTGTGGAGGGGGAGGGAGCAGGTAGCCCAGACTTTCAGCAGCTCGCTGAGAGGCTGAGCCAGGTGCCGCTACAGACACTGGGTGGATCCCGACTTTGAAGTCAGGATCCTTCCCCAGCCTGGACCGGCTGAGTGACATCAGCTGACAGCTGACTTCAGCCCGCTGTCGGCTGAAAACGGGTCATAGGAGCATACAAAAAGACTGCACTCCTGTGATCCACAGAAGTACAGCCAAAAGAGCTTTAGCTGTACTTCTCCTTTAGGTTCCTGAATTTGATTTGATAATAATCCCTTTTTAGTCCAGCTTGGACCAATGTAACTATGTATATACCATACCTGGCTGATACCCCTGGATGCTGTACATCACTGTAGACACCACTACTCCACTGATCTCCACTTGCTTCCAGGTCCAGTGCTGAGCAGCTGGCCTGCTGTATTGTAAACACAAAAGTTCAACCACTTGACAAAGAATTCTTTTCATTTTGTGAATCAATGCAAAGTGTTCTCTGCTTGGAGAAGGAGAGCATAACATCACATCACTGCCCCACCTCTCCATCTTGTCCAACCAGAGAACTCTTTGCATTAACTGAGCAAATGCAAAACATTCTCTGAATGGCGCCCATGCGGCTGGCCAGGTGCCGAGTGGCTGGCCTACTATGTTTACAATGCATCAGGCCAGCCTCTCAACATGGGACCCAGAAGTGGAGATCACTGGAATAGCGGTGTCTGCTTAAGTGATTTCCAGCTTCCAGGGGCATCAGCCAGGTATGGTATATACATAGTTACATTGGTCCATGCTGGAACAATGTAACTCTGTATAAAATATCCATACATAGAATTATTCTTTAACATTTCATCTGTGTATTTAGCTGTTTGCATGGTGTTCGGCTTTAAGAGTAGTATCTATTTTGACCTCTATGTTTCAATATCTCATTAATATTTGTACTTACGTTCTACTAAATGCTGGATCCATAATTCTCCTCTGTTTGTGCCAGTGATCATAATCCCGATCTGTCACCAAGCCTTTTCCCATGAACCTGGTTTATGATGGATAACAAAACATAAAAAAATGTTAAAGGTAGAAAAGTGTTAGTATAACTTTTGCATTGTTTGTACCCCCATTAGGGACATTCACCCTCTCTATTTGTCCTGTTTACCATTATCAATTCAAGTGAAATAAAATCCCACACTTTGGGCTGTCCCCAAAACAGGACAAAAAAGGGTAATTCTTCCAATGTGGATACTAGTTCTGGTGACAACCAGGATTCTCTCACTTTGGAGAGATTTCTCCCCAACTCCAGTTTTGGCTATTGGACAGGAAGAGAAATCTACCCAATGGGAACACAGATGGAAAAAAACTAACAGGGGTTATAACCTTCCCTTACTCTATCCATAATTAAAAAAAATGTTTTGCTTTTAGTTCTACATTTGGCACAGAAGTTGTTATGGATAAAATAACCATAGCAGGTGAGGAGTTTAATCTTCTGTATTGCATAACCCAAGTATGATTTGTATGTAAAATTCTGGAAGCTGTGGTATACGTACCGAACGCCAAACATGCTAAACATACGGCTGTAAAACCAGTCCTTTGTGTATTTTGGAGACATCAGAAATTCCTACAATAAGGTATAAAAAGAGCTCTTAGATCATTGCTTTACCCTTCAATCAAATTATAAAGGCCACAGTGTAACAGTGATTTTTATTCTTTTCCTGTACGTCATTGCACCAGTGTCCTTAGTGTAGCACCCTCTAGTGTGCTGTTAGAATAGTGTAGTATATTGTAGGTAAAATCATTATGTATGACTCATGGTAGTTGTGCGAGTCTGTGATTGAGGTTGAGTTATTGCAGGTAAACTGGATGACTCAACAGATTGTGGCTCTATCGCCTCCTCCTGACTTTGGAGGACCATAGAACCTTCCAGAAGTCGGTAAGCAGGAAGGGGTGGAGACTTGATCTGCATGTTCATGGGAGTCTGGCTAATCCCAGATTTGGAGGCTCTAACAGAGTGGTGGACTGGCCAATAAATATGGGAGAGTCAGGCTGACAGAGGAGTTGGGTGGACGATGGAGTGCTGTCGGTGCCTGGGGAGGGGTCCCTAAGGCCTGGGGGGCGGCCTCCAGGCTGGGCTCAGACTGGTTTAGGAGGATACATTCAGCAGTGAGGTGTGCATGGGATCGAGATCTGGAGCAGCAGGGAGCAAAGAGGAAACAGTGATTACAACAGCACTCTCAGGTATCTACAAGCGGAAATACTGCCACACGTAGCAAGCTTTCTAAGAACAGAACCGGGCTCAATCCCTTATCCCTGTCCCAGGAGATCTTCTGAGAGGCCAGGGGGGCTGGTAGTGTTTGCAGGCCGGGGAGCTATGAACAGCTCTGCAGGGGGAGAGAAGACATCTCTGTATTTAGCTACGAGAAGTTAAGCTGATTTTCGAGGGGCTGCTAGTTCCTCGCCCATAAAGGGCTTTTGCTACTGATCTGCAACAACTGACAGCTCTCACGAAAAAAAACAGTCCAGGATCTGCCTTTGTACATAGGAAGGAAGTGTCTCACTATTATTGATTCAAGCCAACTGGGCATCCCATAATCCCCATTTCCATATTCAAGTTGATTTCCCCTAATAAAACAACAAAACCAAGCCCACGGACCAGTTACTGTCTCTTGGATGTAAGTCTGTGTGAGAAATACCTGTTGCCTGGCTATGCAGAGAAGCTTAGGAGTACCCATAACACAACAGCCCCCACGAGGGTAGTGCTACACTTGTGAAATATACATGCTTTACCCCAACAATCCTATTCTATGTAGCCTTCCAAAATATCTCTATAGGAGTTTCAATTTCCTAGACACACGTGCATTCTAAGTGACATTTTGCATGCTATTTAAAGCACCTGTGGCCCAAATCTATGGTATATATAATGCTGCAATATGATTCTACCAGAGCTTTATAGTGTATCTAAGCTCAGGAACAAAAAATCAATATGTAGCAACTTACTTGTCCTTAAATATGGTGACTACAGTTTATGTATTTATTTTTGGTGGCTTTATCCCTTTCTGCACACTTTCTGTTCAGGGTGACAATGCTCACTCACTGTACTATATCATAAGAAGAGGAGTGTGGTCAACCGAGGATAGAGATTGTTAGGACTACCTCCTCCTCTTCTTATCTCCATAACATTGGGGGTGTGGAGTGTTCTGTAGTCAACTGTGATAACTGGGAACAATACTAACTTTCTTCTCTATGTTCTGAAATCAACCGGGTGCAGTGCCTTGGAGTCCACTCATTTTACACTGCAGTCAATAATTCAAGAAAGTGGACAATACACCAAAAATGGTTTTGCTCCAGGCAAGCTTTATTGCAATGAAAACACACCATTCACTCCCACCCAAACCATGCCCTCAATGCTTTCACCCACAGCAGGGACTAGTTCCTCATGATTGAGCCCTGCTGTGGGTGAAACGCATTGGGATGTGACTTGGGTGGGAGTGAGCAGTGCACTGTCATTGCAATAAACCTTGACTGGAGCAAGACATTTTTGTTGTGTGGCAGCAGGGATGAGTTGGGTTTGGCTTAGGGTTCAATCAGAAGCCATCTTCATCCAGAACCTAGAAGGTAGCTGTCAGTGCCAAACCACTGAGCTGAAGGTAAGGAATTCCCCACCCTGCAGCTTTGCATACACAAAGGGTTGGGGGTGCTTATGGAATCATTGTATGAATCCCCTGCCTGCACCTCATCGGCCTGACATGGACAGTTGGGTTCAGATGAACATGGGTGTAGACTGAACGCAAGCTCATCACTGCTGATAACTTTCACTTTTATTAGGTACATCTGCTTGGTGACATCTGCTTATTAGGTAGATCTGCTTGGTGACACAAATTGTTAATTAAGATGTGGACCTTTCAATAACTCACCGCACTCACCGGCCTCTTTATTAGGTAAACCTATTCAATTGCTTGGTAACACAAATTGTTAATCAGACAATCACATGGCAGAAATTCAATGCATTTAGTGCATCTAGACATGGTGAAGACGACTTGCTGAAGTTAAAACTGAGCATCAGAATTGGGAAGACAGGGGACTTAAGTGACTTTGAACATGCCATGGTTGTTGGTGGCAGATGGGCTGGTCTGAGTATTTAAAACACTGCTGATTTGCTGGGATTTTTATGCACAGCCATCTCTAGGGCCACTGTGCCCACTGTGCCCAGTCACTCTCTTCCTACATGGAGTAACAAAAATGCAATGAAATCACATTCCTACTGGGTCCCTGAAATGTGTACATGGCTGGCTGCTTTGGGGACTTTTATTGTACACGCAGGCAACCACCTTATTGGCCAATGTCTTGTCTATAGATCCAGTTGCCACCACCCACAGCCATGAAGTGCCTGGCCGCTAGCAGAGTGATCTGCAGCCTTGAGTGCTGTGCCACGCACTCCATAAATTGTGAGAGCTGAGGGTGGAATTGCACCGAGAGAGAGTCAGGCGCTGACGTGAGGACTGGATTGGAAGCTACTCCAGGCAGTACTGACGTGGTGGTGACTGTGGTGGGAATGGTGGTGTCAGCAGTACTTGATGGCCCTGCTGTGTGGACTGGCGCACAAACGCACGTTTCTTTGGTAAGAGAGACCCCCCTAGGCCCAGTTCAGGTGTATAGAATGGCAGTGGGAGTACCTGGGTCCTGGCCCTGCTGAGTAGAGTGCTTGTTTGGTAAAAGAGTCCCCCCCAGCCCAGGTGTATAGTGTGTAAGAATCTGGCTCTGCTAAGTGGCGTGTTTCTTTGCTAAGAGACTGTCTAGAGACCCCCGGGTGTATAGAGTCATCTCAGATTCTATTTAACCACACCCCTTTTAAGCTATGCCCAATATTTAGCGCAATTTAAACCACGTTTCGCAGCTATGCACTAAGTGCACCGCATTTTATCCTTTCACGGTGCATAGTGGGGCCCACTTTTGATCTTACACATGGGCCCACTGATTTCATGACACGCCCCTGTATATACTGTATACACTATATTGCCAAAAGTATTGAGACGTCTGCCTTTACACGCTCATGAACTTTAATGGCATTCCAATCTAAGTCTTTAGGGTTCAATATTGAGTTGGCCCGCCTTTTGCAGCTATAACAGCTTCAACTCTTCTGGGAAGGCTGTTCACAAGGTTTAGGAGGGTGTCTATGGGAAGGTTTGACCATTTTTCCAGAAGTGCATTTGTGAGGTCGAGCACTGATGCCGAACGAAAAAGCCTGGCTCGCAGTCTCTGCACTAATTCATCCCAAAGCTGTTCTATCAGGTTGAGGTCAGAACTTTGTGCAGGCCAGTCAAGTTCCTCCACCCCAAACTCTCTCATCCATGTCTTTATGGACCTTGCTTTGTGCACAATCATGCTGGAACAGGAAGGGGCCATCCCCAAACTGTTCCCACAAAAATGGGAGCATGAAATTGTCCAACATGTCCAAACCCAAGCCCTGAAAAACAGCTCCACACCAAAATTCCCCCTCCAACAAACTTTACACTTGGCACAATGGAGTCAAGAAAGTACTGTTCTCCTGGTAACTGCCAAACCCAGTCAGGTCCATTGGATTTCCAGACAGAGAAGCGTGATTGGTCACTCCAGAGAACACGTCTCCACTGCTCCAGAATCCAGTGGCGGTGTGCTTTACACTGCTGCATCCGACGCTTTGCATTGCACTTGATGTAAGGTTTGGATGCAGCTGCTCAGCCATGGAAACCCATTCCATGAAGCTCTCTTCACACTGTTGTTGTGCTAATCTGAAGGCCACATGGAGTTTGGAGATCTTTAGCTATTGACTCTGCAGACAGTTGGCAACTTCTGCATGCGCTGACCCCACTCTGTCATTTTCCATGGTCTTCCACTTGGTGGCTGAGTTGCTGTTGTTCCCAGTTGCTTCCCCTTTGCTATAATACCACTAACACCGTGAAATATTTAGTAGCAAGAAAATGTCCCCGATGGACTTATTGCACAGGTGGCAACCAAACACAGTACCACACTTGAATTCACTGAGCTCCTGAGAGTGACCCATTCTTTCACAAATGTTTGTAGACAGTCTGCATGCCTAGGGGCTTGATTTTATACACCTGTGTCCATGGAGGTGTTTGGAACACCTGAATCCAATGACTTGGAGGACCCAAAATACTTTTGGCAATTTAGTACATATACTTGTACTTACATCCAAACATTCAGGTGTCTGTTTATCAATGTTTTCACTCAAGATGTACACATCTTTCTTCCAAGATTTAAACATTTTTTTTTATGAATCTTATTTGAAAAATGTGTGACTATTGGGTGAACGCTGTGTGAATGCAAGTAGGGGGGAAGACCCCTTAGTTTAAACAGGTCATATTCTACTACATCTTATCATGACTTATCTTATGCTTGCTCTAATTCTTCAACTGGTTAATTGAAGGACCAGAGTTGAAGATATTCTTACCTTCACTGCTTCTGGGCTGACAACTAAAATCAACGTCCTATGTAAAAAATTAATCCGTATGACTGGGCCATATTTTTGGACCCTGAAAAAAAGTATAAACACAGGTACATTTATTGATCCTGAATTGTTCAGAATAAGAACTGTATATTGCATTGTAGTGGGGGGGAGCCTTCTCCATCCTGGGCACCTGGTCATTTGCGTGACACCCCTTTTATCTTATGAACCCCTTGTCTTCTTTTAGAAATATATGGCTATCATTAGTGCTCCATGGTGGCTCCAAGAAGAGCTTTTATTTTGTCAATAAAACAATGCAATGTTTCAAAACCACACCAGGACCCTTCATCAGGTGCTAGTGATATCCAGATTTTTCGGAACGTTAGAGTAATAGCGACATCTATTCATTTGTCCCTTCAGCACCCCTTCCTTATCTCTACACTGTAAGAGGTGTGCCAGGTGTCACCAAAGCTGTCTAAATACTAGCAGAATTTTGTTATAAAATTTTCATTTTTAGAATGTCCTTTTGATTTTCTAATAGTTAGTGGACTCAAATCAACCAATCTTTTTTTTTTTTTTACAGCAGTGAAAAGAAAATTAGAAAAACGGGTGAAAATTTTTTCTTGACTAAACAAAATTTTAACTGTGAATGTGTTTTTATGTTTTAGAAAAATCATACTTGTATATTACATTGTAATGTGCAAAGAAAACAAAGGAAACCTACTTTATACAGTATGTCTGGGATTCCATTTAAGTAGCAAACCTGGAAAAATTTAAGGATTTTTGACCAAAATTAGTTGACTCAATGATGGAAGATCGAATGCTCTGACCAATGATTTTTCAGAATTTCTGTTTGAACCTTCAAACAAAATTTGCCTGGTGCTTTGCCAGATAGTATGACTAGCTTGCCTCTCAACCACTTCTTAAGCTGGCCATAGATGGTTTGAATATCGAATGAAAATTCTTAGAAAGTGAATGATCTAAGTTTATTAGTCTTCCTAATCATTAATGAGCCAAATTGAACTTAAGTTTTTACCACAGTGACAAGAATATTCAAAGAAGCAGGATAGAAAATATTTCTCCAATCAATGCATTTCTAAAAGTGTATGTGGTTTTCATTCGATAAAGTTAATTAATTCCAAATTCAAATGGTAAAAAGCAAAAAAAAACGTTTTGAAGGACATTCAAATGTTTTCAAACCAATTTTCCTAAGACTTTTCCTAAGAATTTTTGTTCAGAATTTTATCCATATATGGTCAGCTTTAAAGCAGTCCTGGTGTAAGTAAATTACTGTTACAAGTACAATTATATATCCAATAAAGGTGTTTGCAAACTGCCTATGTCATCGTCTGGTATTTCATTTAAAGGGGTTCTAAATGCAAAATGTTTTTTTCACTTTAATGCATTCTCTGTATTAAAGTAAAAAACATTCCAGTGCCTGTTCACCCCCCCCCCTCAAACACTTACCTGAGTCCTCTCTCGATCCAGCACTGTCCCGTGTGCAGAAGTGCTGCTTTCTCTTCCTCTTCTAACAGGACACACTGATAGTAGGGGGAGCCATTGACTCCTGCTGCTGTCAGTCATATCCTGTGAAGAAGAAGAGATTGGAATGTGGTCGAGCTATGTTGTGTGTGTATATGGATGCACACAGCCTAGTTCAGGAGCACACCTGCCTGACACTAGGAGAAGAGGAGGAGCAGCAGGGGACCACCAAAGAAGAGAAAAGGGACCACTTTATGCAATACCACTGCACAGAACAGGTAAGTATATGACCTTTATTATATGGAAAAAAAAGGTTTACAACCACTTTAAATTAGCAGGCTTGGACAAAATATATAAAGTCTTTGGCACAAAATGAGTTGACTTAACAATGGAAGATCAAATCTCACACCATGCTGATAAACAAATAATTAACTTTTTATATGTTTGTGTTTATCTCTGCCAAGTTCTATGTGTTCACAGCTTGAGTTTCCAGCAAGGTGCTTACTGCCTAAAGAGGTATTCTTATAAATGTTATTCATGGTTTACTGGCCGAATAATTCTTAGTAAATAATTGCATTACCGCGTTGAAGTGTCTCTGCAACTGATCCCTGTGTGCATTAATGTCTGAACCAAGGGTGTCAGAAGTGTCGAGTGGCTTGCAAGGTCAACCTTTGGGGACCCATGTCTTACAGCGGCCCTCACGAGGGTAGCGTTACATTATTAAACAGGATTTATATAGCGCCAACAGATTGCGCAGCATTTTACAACGTGAGTGCCAACAGTACAGTTACAATACAATTCAATACAGGAGGAATCAGAGAGCCCTGCTCATTACAGCTTACAATCTAAAAGGGGAGGGTCAAGTGACACAAACGTTAATAACTTTGGGGAATTAGCTGATGAAGAAAATAAACAATACAGTTGTTAGGTGGAGGCAGGATAGGCTTACCTGAAGACAAATGTTTTTAGGGATCGCCTAAAAGTGGACAGAGTAGGAAATAGCGGGACAGATTTGGTTAGGGAATTCCATAGGATGGGAGAAGCTCGAGAGAAGTCCTGGAGGTGAGCATGGGAGGAGGTGACAAGGGAACTGGAAAACAGAAGGTCTTGGGAGGAACGAAGAGAGCAAATTGGTTGGTATTTTGAGCCTAGGTTAGTGATGCAGCTGGATGGCTTTGTAATTTGTTAGCAATTTGAATTTAATTCATTGGGTGAGTGGAAGCCAGTGAAGGGATTGGCTGAGAGGGGTAGCAGACACTGAATGGTTGATAAGGTAGATGAGCCTGGCAACAGCATTTGTGATGGACTGGAGGGGGGATAGCCTATGTAAAGGTAAGCCAGTGAGGAGGGAGTTGCAGTAATCAAGGCGAGAGATAACCCGGGAGTGAATTAGGAGCTTTGTGGTGTCATTGGCTGGGAGAGCTAACCAGCCCTTTAAAAACCTTTTGCCCCTATATTTCAAGCCGTCATGGCGGGGTTTTAGGAAAAATTTTCAATCTTCAATCTCGATGTTGAGGCGGCATGCTTTGGAAAGTGATTGGATGTGGGGCCGAAAGGAGAGTTCATAGTCCAGGATTACACCTAGCACCCTGGCATGCGGGTGAAGTCAGGGGATGGAGCACGTGGGGGAGGAAATTTTAAGATCTCGGTTTTTGGATAGAATGAATTTGAGGAAGTGGTGTGACATCCAGACTGATATGTCAGTCAGTAAGTTAGTGATGAATGAGGAAATTGATGTTGTGAGCTGAGGGGTTGTGAGATAGATTTGGGTGTCATCATGGTAGAAATGATATTGAAAGCCAGGGAAGGCTATCAGCTAACCCAGGGTGGAGGTGTAGATCGGGAAAAGGAGAGGTCCAAGAACAGAACCTTGGGGGACACAATGGAGAAGGGAAGAGGAGAGGAGGATGTAGACTTGTCAGCAGGTGAGTGACATTGAGCACAGTCATGGAAACCAAAGGAATAAAGTTTTTTGAGGAGGGGGTGTTCAACTGCATCAAAGACAGCCAAAAGGTCCAGAAGCAGGAATACATCCATTTTTCGTCAGCCTCCGTTCAGGTCTGTTTTTTTAAATGAAAACTCTTCATTTTTTTTCTGTTCAAAAAATGGAAGCGGATGAAAAACGGATGTAAACAGATGATCATACACTTTTTGTCCATTCCGTCGTTTACAAAATGTTTTGATGTACATATTTTAATGTACTTTAGTAATCAAAAGTTGACTTGCGCTCTGGAATATGTGCCATTTGCTTGCCAGGGTTCCAAATTTACATTCGATTAGGCGCCTTGCATGACTAAGGTGCTAGTTTCATCATCTAAATTATACTTAGCACAAGGCCTTAACAGGTTATTGAAAGTGCAAATGCCTCATCATCGACAAGAACATGAGGCAGATCTGGTCCATCAGTCCCAGGAAGAGGTATCAGATTTATTAACCAGAGAATATCAATGCAAAGTGTCTTGGGAATTTTCATCTACTGTCATCCAGCATGAAAGACTGATGAAAAAATGGATGAAAAATGGATGTAAAAATAGATGAAAAATTGATCCAAACAGAATCTGTTTTTCTTAGCAAAAATGTGACTTAACACATGACACCCATGTGAAAGGTAACTAAGGTTTGAGCAAGATAGCTTGAGGAGGCCTCACCAGCAACAATTCACTAAACTGTTTGAAGTTAGACTTCATAAAAAAAGAGAAATGCCTTTATTAAAGCAAATACACTACAAACTACACTCATCAGAATACCCCCATCACAAGGTCCCCCCTTAGCACTAGAACCCTGGCTTACTCCAGCAGCATGGCAAACCAGGTCTGGGTGGAGGTGCACTCTCCTGAATGCTGGGGGCAGCATTCAGGCCACCTGCCCTGGATCAGCACCATGTGTTGCCAAGGTGCCGGCAGGACATCGCGCACCCCGGCTCTAGAGCTTCATTGGTTGTTATGGTGCTGTTCCATGGCAGCACATGATACTGATCCAGGGCAAACTGCATCCTACATTTGCCTCATCCCAGGGGAATTGAAACCACCCCCGTTGAGAAATGCTGCTTTATTATACTCCTATTGGCAAGATGGTAAATGTATTCACTTTATTGATAGACTCAAATAAATCTGATGCCTTTGGCAATTTGTTTTTCTTTACGTCCCACTTCCACAGTATAATGTAAGATAAATGATCGCACAACTTACCACTCCAAAAACAAGTCATACACGAGCTCATTTTTCTTCATTTGCTTCAATGTTGAGAGAGAATGTCCAAAGATAAAGCTAAAAGTGCAAATAACATTCTATTAATGATACAGCAGAGTGTTTTCTCTACACGCATATTTTTAGTTATAATTGCAGCAATTACCTTAGTAGATGCAAACCTTATCTGAAGGACATTTAGGGGTCTATTTATAAAACATTTGTTGCATGAACGTCTGAAGCAATCACGCAAGCTGAAAAAAAGGTCACCGTAACTGACCTTTCAATTGTCACCCGTGAAGACTGAGATTGAGCTCCGCAGTCACTTTCGCAGCAGTTGTTTTCTTATTCAGGGTCATAGTTCTACGCAATGTACTTTTGTCTCTTTCAGTCAGTTGACCATGTTGACCGCATTTATTCTTATCAGACGAAGATTTCCCGGAAACTTTAAATGCTGTCATAACCTTTGATACTGTCTTGGAAATTCGCTTTTAACGAATTTCTCCTTACCGTGAGTACTCGCAGTTGGATGCGCAGCAATCCCCCATAAAGCTGTGCGAATCTCGCTTACCGTGACTGCAGCTAAACTCCACGATTCCTGCGCCTCCAACTGGGTTAGCTATCTCAGAATTGTGGGGTAATGGAGCTCCAGTTACCTAGGAATGATCACACGACACTCTCAGGTTGCTGTTGGAATTCACATAGAGGCTGGCTTCAGACTCAGCCTCCCGGTTTTATTACACACACACGCCCCCCACATGAGTCAGGTCAATCCCCTCCCACAGAACAATGCATGGGGAGTGCCTATACACAGGATGTACATTCCGATTGGAGCATAGCCTTTCCTCTTATCTATCACCAGTCCTCCCCTCCCTCCATGAGCTCTCTGAGGGAAGCAACCTTCCCCTTTTACACCAGTCCCCCCCCCCCCCATGAACTCTCTGAGGAGAGCAAACTTCCCCTCCTATTAGCTCCTAGTGGTATGTAAATTCTCTGTACAAGCATCCCCTAGATTAAACAGTGTCAGTCTGTATCTGAATGGGCCCGATACGATCTTTATTAAAACACATCCATCCAGATACAGTTCAGGTTGGTAATGGCTTGTAAGATATACATGAGCCTACACGCGGAGTTCGCACTGCTTGGCGCCTTGCGGTACGAAGTCCATGTGGTACTATGCTGCTGATATGTGGATACAGGCCCACGGCCTACCGCCGGCAGCATTTGCATCGAATGCCGTGGTGGTATACACGCCGGTCTATAAGCGCAGATCTGCCATCTCATCCATTACCAAGCTGAGTACTGTAATACATACATTGTACATGCGCATGGCCCAATTGCAGCCTTCAGAGCTTTAATTAAGCCACGCGAGAGACATATGTATAACACTCATATATGACACATTTAAAGTTCAACCTAAAATACAAAATTTCCATGACAATACTGTACCTTGCGACACGACAGATAAATTGGCAACTTCAGTCACAGAGGCACCAGCTAAGCAGCACCAACAATTTGCCCTCTATGAAGCTCAGTAAGCTCTGATATGACTCCGTATTACTAGTAGTGCAAGCAGTGAATGGCGAAAGTGAGGGTTCCCACCTGTCAGCTAGGTGTCTCATCACACAGCAGGAGCAAAAGAGTGTTACATCGCTCCCGCTTTCAACTTAAAACATGTCACTTTCACACCTGCAAATCATGTACGGTTTCCATTTTTTTTGTCCAACCCCTGTAGATCTTAATAAGCCCTTACTGAAAGCTTCACATTTGCGGTGGCCACACACACTTCGATAAATAATATATATTTTTTTTCTTCTAATCAATCTGCCAATATGAATAATCAATCAATATTCGACAAACCATTCAATTGATATGCCACACATGGGGAAGTGGATTTTGATCAGTAGTTAAAATACAATCCTAAGGCTGCATTTACACCTTTGCATTCTGGGGAC
Source organism: Staurois parvus (assembly GCF_062004578.1). Lineage (NCBI taxonomy): Eukaryota > Metazoa > Chordata > Amphibia > Anura > Ranidae > Staurois > Staurois parvus. Next base: position 607,602 of record NW_028319194.1, on the reverse strand, counting down.
GCACGTAAAATGATTATCGTACATTAAATTGTTAATAACATCCCAAATGTGGCTAGGAAACGTGCGTTTTTTGCTCAACAAACGCACATTAAAATGCAAAACTCAGCGCCCAGGAAGTTGTGGGAGCTTCTTTTGGTGCATTCATCACATGTATGGCATAGAAATTCATTGCAGAAAAAGACCAAATGGTCCATCAAATCCGCCCATTTTTTTTTTTTTGTTAGCTTCTAGACCTGTGTTAGTATAAACCTACGTCCAAAGCATGTTTGAAGCTATTTACTGTTGATTGGCTCACTACCTCTGCTGGAAGTTTAGTCAAAGCATCAACTACTTAGATTGTAAGCTCCAAGGAGCAGGGCCCTCCTAATCCTCTTGTATTGAACTGTATTGTTGCTCAGAGGCGTTCCTAGGGTAGGTGTCACCCGGTGCGGTAATACTTGGTGACACCCCCTCCGACGATTCCCGCAGAATGGATCAGATCAGCACATTGAGCATAATGGATCAGACTCCGATCCATTATGCTCAATCTGCAGATCCGATGCATCCTGCGGGGATCGTCGGCTTTCTTTACAACTTACCTTTTCTTGAAGCGGGTCCGGTGTCACCCCATATAGGTTACATGCCGACAATCCCCGCAGGATCGTCAGCATGCAACCTATACGGGGTGACACCGGACCCACTCCAAGAAAAGGTAAGTTGTAAAGCAAGCCAAAGATCCCCACAGGATGAATCTGATCCTTCTCCACCTATCACGGCTCCACCTATCACTTGGAGCGGGTCTGGTGTCACCCCGTATAGGTTGCATGCTGACAAGGATGGTTGGTATGCAACCTATACCGGGTGACACCGGAACCGCTTCAAGAAGAGGTAAGTTGTAAAGAAAGCCAACGATCCCCGCAGGATGGATCTGATCCTTCTCCACCTATCACCGGCTCCACCTATCATTTGGAGCGGGTCCGGTGTCACCCCGTATAGGTTGCATGCTGACGAGGATCGTCGGTATGCAACCTATACCGGGTGACACCGGAACCGCTTCAAGAAGAGGTAAGTTGTAAAGAAAGCCAACGATCCCCGCAGGATGGATCTGATCCTTCTCCACCTATCACCGGCTCCACCTATCACTTGGAGCGGGTCCGGTGTCACCCCGTATAGGTTGCATGCTGACGAGGATCGTCGGTATGCAACCTATACGGGGTGACACAGGAACCTCTTCAAGAAAAGGTAAGTTGTAAAGAGAGCCGACGATCCCCGCAGGGTGGATCCGATCCATCCTGCGGAGATGATTGGCTTGCTTTACAACTTACCTTTTTGTGGAGCGGGTCCGGTGTCACCCCTTGTGGTCGGTGTCACCCCCCGCACCTGCCTCGGGACGCCACTGTTGTTGCTGTATTGTCTCCCGTTATATTGAAAAGCGTTGAGCAAACTGTTGGCGCTATATAAATCTTGAATAATAATTACCCTTTCAGTTAAATAAAATCCAAGTGAACAGGCTGCCCTATGCTTCTGCACAAAAGAAAACACACATGAGCACGATGCACAGGTGTAAATGGGGCTTACAAAATTATCAATCATAATCTGATCAATTGAAATACGATTGTATTCATGAACACAGTATTTCAGTGATGCTGATTGATCCAAAATGATCAATAATATTCCATCCTAGTCAATCGACTTAGTTTAATTGCATCTGATTGAAATTGTGTCTAAATTGATCGGTCGGGAAGTTATAGCTGTTGCTTTGAATGAACCGAAAATCGATCAGAAGAAAAAAAAAATATCGAAGTGTGTATGACCATCAATAGGAGGATTTAGAAACAACTTTTGGAATGACATTACCATGGTAAAGCTTACTTTAAAGATTGGATTTAACTATCGTAATATAAGGCCCTCTTACCTGTCTCTGGGGGGTCCAGGAATGTGGTCATATTTCCTGTGCATGTAGAAGATATATCCACAGAACAGGATAAAAGAGACGGAGGCCAGAGCAAGCAGAAGAGCACAAATCCAGAAACCGAGGGCCCACATTGTCACCGAGAAGCTGCAGATGCTTTCCGGCTCCCAGTAACTCTTGTTAATTGTAAGCAGGCTGCTGAAAACAGGAAAAAAGCCAACAATAGCTTCAACTTCCTGGATTTGTCCAACCTCCTTCAGGCTGGGGCCTCTACAACAACACGGGGCCTGTGGAGGGCGCAAAATGAGAAACCCATATGACGTCATTTTATAAATTGTCAGCATTTAAAGTGACCATAAGCTCTAATTCAAATAAATATTCTTAGCTCAGAAAAGTCCCTTCTTTTGCACTCAGCCTCCTCCAAACCTATAAATTACTTTTTTTTTTTTTTTGCTGCTGTGATCTGACTTCCTCTTAGATCAGTGGTTCTCAACCTTCCTAATGCCGTGACCCTCTAATACAGTTCCTCATGTTGTGGTGACCCCCATCCATAAAATTATTTATCCAGTAATTATAATTCATGAGTGTCGTTTTACCTCCAATACTGCTGCTTTCAACACAGTAGCTGCTTTTAACAGAGTAGCTGCTTTCAACACAGCAGCTGCTTTCTACACAGTAGCTGCTCTTTACACATCGGAAATATGTGTTTTCTGATGGTCTTAGGCGACCCCTGTGAAAGGGTCGTTCGACCCCCAAAGATGTCGCGACCCCCAGGTTGAGAACCACTGTCTTAGAGGGTGACTACATTCGTTCTCCATGGTCCCACATGCTTGCCCCCGAGATGGACTATGGGATTTGTAGTGTGTATGAGGCAATGTACACGACTGTTATAACATCACAAACAGCGCAAAATAATTTGTTATAGTGCTAAATCAATATAAAAAAAATAATAAATTCAATATAAAATATAGTCCCACTCCAAAATTCGTGAAGAAAAATATGACAAGTGAAAAAATAAAAATACAAAAATGAAGGAAAAAAACTCCTTAAATATTCAGAAAGTCCTTCTTCCAAAGAAGTGTGCTTCCACCAGAAATGAGTGCTCAAACAAACATATAACGCACTCACCAGATTATGGTGAAATAAACGCCTTTTAGGTATTTATGGGATCCTAGACCCTTGTAGTATGCCTCCAGAACTCCACTCCACCACAGGAAAGCTTTCCTCCAATTTCCAACACCACCAGGTACCACTTCCCAGAGAAACTCAATGTAATGTAGGAGAGATAAAATAACATAGTGTAATACTGCAACACCCGGCTATATCAATCATCAAAACACCCGGCCACTCACATGTTCAACCACTTGCCTACCAGGCACTTATACCCCCTTTCCAGCTTTCAGCGCTGTCGCACTTTGAATGACAATTGCGCGGTCATGCAACACTGTACCCATATGAAATTTTTATAATTTTTTTGTGACAGATAGAGCTTTCTTATGGTGGTATTTGATCACCTCGGGGTTTTTAATATTTTCTTAAACAAACCAAAAACCACTGAAAATTTTGAAATAAAAGTATTTTCTTAATTTTTGTTATAAAATTTAGTAAGTGATTTTTCTCCTTCACTGATGTGCACTAATGAGGCTGCAGTGATGGGCACTGATAGGCTGCACTGATGGACACTGATAGGTGGCACTGATGGGCACTGATAAGGAGGCACTGGTAGGCGGCACTGATGGGCATTGACAGGCATCACTGATGGGCACTGAAAGGCAGCACTGATACATGACACTGATATATGGCACTGATAGGCGGCACTGACTGGCACTGATAGGTGGCACTGACTGGCACTGTTAGGCGGCACTGACTGGCACAGTTATGCGGCACTGACTGGCACTGTTAGGCGGCACTGAAGCACACTGATAGGCAGCACTGATGCACACTGATAGGCGGCACTGACTGCCACTGATAGGCAGCACTGATTGGCAGCACTGATTGGCATTGATAGGTGGCACTGACTGGCACTGATGGATGACACTGAAAGGCAGCTCAGATGGGCAGTGATATGTGGCATTGATGTGCACTGGTATGCACTGATATGTGGCATTGATATGGCACTGATGGGCACTGGCACGTGGCACTGATCGGCACTGACAGCTGGCACTGATGGACTTTGACAGGTGGCACTGCTAAGACTACACTGATCATCAGGGCACACTGATCATCAGGGCACACTGATCATCAGTGCTGTGATGATCAGTGTACATGTCCCCTCCACAGAAAGCTGATTACCGGCTCTCCTCTGTCAGCGTGACAGCTCGAGGTGTTTACATGTGATCAGCTGTGATTGGACACAGCTGATCACATGACCGAGCCGACATCTTCGGCTCTTTCCGTGATCGGTGATCCGCTGTGCCCCAAGGACACAGTGCACCGCCGGTCGCCACGCTGCGTGCTCCGAGCCGCGCATGTGCAGTGAGAATGGGAGGACGTCATATGATGTCCTCTCAGAACGAGAGAACCGCCTTGCGCCCGTCATTGGACTATATGGCGGGCGGGAGGTGGTTAAAGATAAAAACCAGCATATTTATTGCATAAGATGAATCCACAATCGTCACACACTTCAGGGTGGTTTTCAGAGATCCCACAGTCAACAGCAGATGACAATGTGAATGTTCTCCCATACAAAAGATGGCCCCCTGGAACGCAGCGCACCGGAAGTGCGTTCCACTCACCGGAAGTGACGTAGGACGTAGGAACCGGAAGTACGTCAACGCGTTTCGCCCCTCACAGGGCGTTTTCAGAGACAATGTACATGACTGCAACTAAAGTGAAAGTAAGCAGGAAAGGAGAGGTTTGGGAGTTCATGGAGGATGTTACAAAAAGCTTGGAAAATTTTTCATGGAAATCTACATTTAAGTTGTGCATGTGTATGGAGTATTTTTGAAGAGTGAAAAGGGATGGATGTTGTCAGTCCCGCTTGAAAAAAGGAATATGGGGTGAAGTTTACCACATCTGAAGGGGTATTAGTAGTCCCTGGAATCCAGATCTCTCAGAGGAATTGGAAGTTCTTGATCACTTTTCAGAGCAAGTGAGGTTTGCAGGTGTTCAAGGGGTGATGCTGCCACTAATGCCTGTTTTTATTTTGACTTTTTTTTTTTTTTTTAATTGGCAAGTAGCAGTTTTACATTTGTGGGACCATGCCGCAAATACATGCCAAGCATTCGACTCGCAGTTACGGTGCAGCCCTACCCACGTTTAGCAGGCGCATGCCACGTACAGCATGCTACGTACGTGGCTGCACTCGGGTACCATCATTCATGCATACGCTTCTCCCTGAATACACCACTTTCATGTTCCTGGAGATGCGCTATACCATGCAAATAAACGCCAATTCAGAAGCCATCAAGTGGTGGTGTGTGAAAGATTACAAATCAGCAGAAACATCTCATTGTTCATGATGTTGAGGCCTACACTCTTGGGAATGAACCCAGAAGAGACACTCTTTGCTTGAGGTGCCTGCCCATCACATGCAGAAAAAACTGGAAGCAGTGGAGTGGCGTCTTTCCCAGTGAATTGTGGCACAAAATGTTACTATCGATAGTGGACTGGATAGACTTAAAGGTAAATATTGCATATTGAGGGCTGTCTTTATACATTATGTTAGCAGGGCTATAAGGAAACAAACTTGGATTTTTGTATAGTCAATAAAGATATTCATAGAGCAATTGTGTTAGTTTCAGTCTGTTTGCTTATTTTATGGAAATGTGTAAAATTGCTCATCACCTAATAGGCAGCCCAGCGGCTAATTAAAGGATCCTACACAACAGGATGACAACACTGCTGCTATTGTAAGGCACCAGCTTAAAGCAAAAATTTAAGTGTTACTAAACCCCGGACCCTGCATTCACTATATCCGGTCTCCCCAGACCCTGCATTCACTATATCCGGTCTCCCTAGACCCTGCATTCACTATATCCGGTCTCCCCAGACCCTGCATTCACTATATCCAGTCTCCCCAGACCCTGCATTCACTATATCCGGTCTCCCCTGACCCTGCATTCACTATATCCGGTCTCCCCAGACCCTGCATTCACTATATCCCCTCTCCCCGGACCCTGCATTCACTATATCCGGTCTCCCCAGACCCTGCATTCACTATATCCGGTCTCCCCTGACCCTGCATTCACTATATCCGGTCTCCCCGGACCCCGCATTCACTATATCCGGTCTCCCCGGACCCTGCATTCACTATATCCGGTCTCCCCTTACCCTGCATTCACTATATCCGGTCTCCCCGGACCCTGCATTCACTATATCTGGTCTCCCCTTACCCTGCATTCACTATATCCGGTCTCCCCGGACCCTGCATTCACTATATCCGGTCTCCCCAGACCCTGCATTCACTATATCCGGTCTCCCCGGACCCTGCATTCACTATATCTGGTCTCCCCTTACCCTGCATTCACTATATCCGGTCTCCCCGAACCCTGCATTCACTATATCTGGTCTCCCCTTACCCTGCATTCACTATATCTGGTCTCCCCTTACCCTGCATTCACTATATCCGGTCTCCCCTTACCCTGCATTCACTATATCTGGTCTCCCAGGACCCTGCATTCACTATATCCGGTCTCCCCTTACCCTGCATTCACTATATCCGGTCTCCCCTTACCCTGCATTCACTATATCCGGTCTCCCCTTACCCTGCATTCACTATATCTGGTCTCCCCAGACCCTGCATTCACTATATCCGCTCTCCGCGGACCCTGCATTCACTATACCTGGTCTCCCCGGACCCTGCATTCACTATATCTGGTCTGCCAGGACCCTGCATTCACTTTATCAGGTCTCCTAGGACCCTGCATTCCCTATATCTGCTCTCCCAGGACCCTGCATTCCCTATATCCGCTCTCCCAGGGCCCTGCATTCACTATATCTGGTCTCCCAGGACCCTGCATTCACTATATCTCTCCCTTCTTTTTCTTTGCTTTTGCTTTTCCTTTTCTCATATTTACTTAAAGTGCTACTATACCCAGGACCCTGCATTCACTATATCTGGTCTCCCCGGATCCTGCGTTCACTATATCTGGTCTCCCAGGACCCTGCATTCACTATATCTGGTCTCCCTGGACCCTGCATTCACTATATCCGGTCTCCCAGGACCCCGCATTCACTATATCTGGTCTCCCCGGATCCTGCATTCACTATATCCGGTCTCCCCGGACCCTACATTCACTATATCCGGTCTCCCCGGACCCTGCATTCACTATATCCGGTCTCCCCGGACCCTGCATTCACTATATCCGGTCTCCCCGGACCCTACATTCACTATATCCGGTCTCCCCGGACCCTGCATTCACTATATCCGGTCTCCCCGGACCCTACATTCACTATATCCGGTCTCCCCGGACCCTACATTCACTATATCCGGTCTCTCCAGACCCTGCATTCACTATATCCAGTCTCCCCGGACCCTGCATTCACTATATCCGGTCTCCCAGGACCCTGCATTCACTATATCCGGTCTCCCAGGACCCTGCATTCACTATATCTGGTCTCCTTGGACCCTGCATTCACTATATCTGGTCTCCCTGGACCCTGCATTCACTATATCCGGTCTCCCAGGACCCTGCGTTCACTATATCTGGTCTCCCACAGTACACAGAACATGGAAATGCAATCATTTTAGTACATATAAACTGACAAATACCTCAATTTTCTCATCAGCAGTACATAGCAGTCTTGTGGCTTCTATCAGTGTCCAGCAGAGCACTGGTTAAAGCCTGTAGGAGGAGTTTTAATTTTGCTCTAGGAGGATGCAGAAACCCTGACCACTGTCTGGACAGTGCTGATTGCCCCTGTGCTGATCACATGCACTCTCCCAAGGAAAAACCAAAAAAACCTCTCTAGCAATGCACACCAAACTGAGCATATGCAGAGGGACTTCACACGATATGTCTTATCAGGAGATAAGAGGACACTGGAAGAAGGAGAGGATCAGAGAAGACAGGATCAAACAGCATTTCTGCACAATGCATGCAGAGGATTAACCCCTTATGTTCCACAGTAAATATAACAAGCATGCATTACTGCATATACAGACTGATTGTACTGTTGTGGGTTTAGTAACATTTTAGCTGTATACAAGCACCAAAACCAAAAGCAATATTTAATTTATTTTTATTATTTAAAGGAAACTCGTTCATACATCCATGCCTTATTTTGTTGAGAAATCACTTGAGAAAAAACACAGCCCTAGCATTTTCTAGCTGCATCTTGAATAAGGGCAGATGTTTCATGTAGCGCTTGCTTCCTGGAATCCATCTGCCCTTAGCGCAGACATGCAGACAGGAGGGTGTGCTTAGCTGAAAATTCTCCTTCTCCCACCTTCCTTCAGATGAAAGAAGAATTGTCCGTGAAGACTTCTGGGATGTAAGACATAATTTTGGCCTAGGCCAGAAACCAGGAAATGTGAAAAAAATGATATGCATCAGAAAACTGTATACAGTGATACATGACGACAGACATTGTGAAAATAGATTTTTGGGTTAAAGTTAACTGCAGATCTGATCAGGATTTGGGAATAACAGGAAAACTTGGGAGGCTGCTACAGTTAGGTGTCTGCACATTATACTTACATTGGTTTTTTTTTTTTTTGTTTTGGAGGATTTGGTCTCCTAAAAATGTATACAACTTTCATAGAGTTTCAAGTGAACAGAACAATGCATCATTATGTGAAAGAATTTACAGAAGAATGTATGCAGTTAATTATTTCTGCTTAATTTTTTTTTATTTCATATCATCTCCCATAACACTGTTCAACAGGTAAAAAGTTTTGGGCATAAAATTAGCTAATCTTACATAATTTTGGGGTGCTGAAAACGAAAATGACCCTAAAAAATGTTGATTGGCTCTAGTTTCCATGATATATTCACCCATCTAATGACATAAGCCATTCAAAATTATGATGCAACTTCAGCTGCATATTGCGCAATTGATACTGGTGACCAATAGAAAATTGCATGTATACTGAGATGATGCAATATTAGCCTTTAATTGCATCACTTCACTGCATAAAAGCTGCAGTATCTGTAGCTGATTGGAGTTCGACAGCGTCTTTACATTTCGTTTTATGCTTATATAGGCTACTCAGTAATGCCTCGAACTTGTGTGAATAAAGCAGATAATTTCTGCTATATCTGCGGTGAAATAACTTTTATCTCACAAAAAAGGAGGATAACAGGAATGATTAAGAAAGCCTACAACTTGTATTTTGGCTGCAAGATAGGAGACCAGGACAAGAGCTGGGCACCACATAATTTTTCTTGGTAATCCTATGCAATATATTATGCCATTTAGGCTTTGTTATGTAGTCAATATCACTTGCTTTATATTTGTGGAAAGACATCTATCTATATAATTATTGTGCATTATGTAGTCATTACGGCTATAGTAGAAAACTTTCCGTTTACAGAAAAACTAGAGCCAATTGACAAATTTCATTGTTATATTTGAACTCAGAATGTGAAATTCATTAAGAAATGGATCCTTTTGTTTCCAAAACTGGCAAAAAATAAAAATTTGTTGAACAGTGTAATTCAACTGTATTTATATATGGTACTTATATAGCACTGTCAATTTACATATATATTGTACATTTGCATCAGTCCCTAACCCTCAAGGGGTGTACAATCTAAGGTCCCTAACCCTCAAGGGGCGTACAATCTAATGTCCCTAACCCTCAAGGGGCGTACAATCTAAGGTCCCTAACCCTCAAGGGGCGTACAATCTAAGGTCCCTAACCCTCAAGGGGCGTACAATCTAAGGTCCCTAACCCTCAAGGGGCGTACAATCTAAGATCCCTAACCCTCAAGGGGCGTACAATCTAAGGTCCCTAACCCTCAAGGGGCGTACAATCTAAGGTCCCTAACCCTCAAGGGGCGTACAATCTAAGGTCCCTAACCCTCAAGGGGCGTACAATCTAAGGTCCCTAACCCTCAAGGGGCGTACAATCTAAGATCCCTAACCCTCAAGGGGCGTACAATCTAAGGTCCCTAACCCTCAAGGGGCGTACAATCTAAGGTCCCTAACCCTCAAGGGGCGTACAATCTAAGGTCCCTAACCCTCAAGGGGCGTACAATCTAAGGTCCCTAACCCTCAAGGGGCGTACAATCTAAGGTCCCTAACCCTCAAGGGGCGTACAATCTAAGGTCCCTAACCCTCAAGGGGCGTACAATCTAAGGTCCCTAACCCTCAAGGGGCGTACAATCTAAGGTCCCTAACCCTCAAGGGGCGTACAATCTAAGGTCCCTAACCCTCAAGGGGTGTACAATCTAAGGTCCCTAACTTACATTCATACATACACATACTAGGGACAATTTACACAGGAGCCAATTAACCTACCAGCATGTCTTTGGACTGTGGGAGGAAACTGGAGTACCTGGAGGAAACCCACACAGGCACAGGGAGAACATGGAAACTCCAGGCAGGTGGTGCTGTGGCTGGCATTCGAACTAGTACTGTACGCCCCTTGAGTAATCATTACTGCATCAGTAAATGTTTTTTTTCCTTCAATGGTTTTTTATTAAAAATGCAGAAATTTGAAAAAAAAAAAACAACTGTCAAGGCTCAATGCCTAAAAGTACATAGAAAAGGATTACAAAAAATAATGCATACAGATCTAAACTCATGGTAGTTTTTATACAAATGCTTCACTGTGACCCTGAAGAGGTATCTTGTAACAAGCAGTGTAAGTATTTGGATTTGACCTGGTGTTAGCCTCTTGACTACTAGTATATTATTAACCCATATCTCTGTGCTCTGCTTTTCAGCAAATATTGTGCATTCAAAAATATATCGCTGTTTATGCATCTTTAGATTAAAGGGTTAATTCCCCTTTACAAACAAAACTGCCTATGCAGGTAATGGGCACATGTAGATAAGAACAAACTGTGCAGCTTTGACTGAGGTCAGATCATTTTCTTGCTGTAGGTGTAGGTCATACCTTCCAAAGCCTGGCTGAATAACTCCCACAGATAGCATCATCCTGTCTTGCCTTGTTGCTACAATGTTGCCAAGATGCTCCCAGCCGTTACTGCGCACTCCCAATATTATAGGAGCAAGCTCTCAAACCCCTGCACATGTGCGGTCCACTATCTCCTCTGTTGCTGCATCGCTGAGCTCTGAGCTACTGCAACAGGGGAGAAAGAGTGCATGCAAGGGATTATTAAATTCAGCTGGTAGTGTCTTAACAAGGTCCTTTGAACTTTGCTAAAAGCTACACAGTTTATTTTAACTCCTTGGCACCGGCGCCTCCTGGCCCTTTAAGGGTTTCAGAAGTCGGGAGGTGGGGCGGGGTTTTAAGGTCACGTGACTGCCGTGATTCGCCGTCACATGATCGGGTCCCAATCAAAAGAGGCGCGTGCTCTCAGCACATATGTTTTTGTTAATTGCATGCAAATGTGTGGCCGCTCGGCATCAAAGCCCAGATGCCGGGAGGCCGCACATTTGCGTGCGGCCGGCGTGAAGAGGTTGCTACAAGCATCCTGTGCCTGTATAGGCAGTTTTCTGGTAAAGGTGAGTGGACCTTTTAAAATGGCATTTTTTTGCAAACTCATTAGTAGATAGACTTTTGCAAAGTCTTGTCATATTAAACAGTTGATATAGTCATTACATAAAAAATACACTTAGAAGCCTATTTCTTGATGGTTCCAGAGTTTGTTCGGGGCCTCAGTCTACATATTGCCCCTCCCATGGGTCGTAGAGAGCCTGTGTCATATATCTTGAAGCTTTGACCTTCCACCAACTCAAGCTGGAATCTCTGCAGGAGCTTGGCCATTACCACCTTCGCTTCCATCTGTATAAAAAAAGATACAGATAATCAGTTTAAAAGTCTGCTTATCCAAGAGGGACATAGTAGACAATTAATGCAGCCCCTGATTTCTCATATCTCGTATGTTCAAAGATGGAGATCTCTCTGCCATAATTCTTTGTTCTGTTGACGTCCAATGGGAGTTTTAGGTATTCGTGCGCCTCTCTGTGTTTTATCTGCTTTTGTTACAATCCCTATAATATTAATTGGATGAAAAAATCCAGCGGGTGGAATGGGACCCCTTTATGGCCTCAGCAGGTGCACAATAGGTCAAAGAGAGCGCCAAATGAAAAATCCTTAGGAGTCCAAAGTCTGTTTTATTCAACTAGTTACAACAAGTAGGACAAAAGCCACCACTACGTTTCAGGGGCCATACAATCCTCTTCATCAGTCCCCTGAAACGTGTTGGCTGTCATTTGCCCTGCTCATTGTAACCAGCCAAACAATACAGAGTTTGGACTCCTAAGGATTTTTCATTTGGTGCCCTCTTTGACTTATCACACCTGGATTTCTCAACTTGGATCTTCTCCTGGGGAGTCCCTTACCTTTGTAGTGAGTTGTGGAATAAAGGCTATCTAGGCTCAAGTAATGACTTTCTTGCATTTCGATGACATTTGAAAATCAGCGTCTATAGCTCCCCTCTACCACTACCTCTTGGACAGCAGTTGTGCAGACCTAGCAGCTGAAACACAGAGATATCAAACTATCAAATGCACTCCCACCTTTCCTGAGGGATCTTATAGATAAACAGAAAGTTGATGGAAAGTAGATAAAATGAGCATCAATGTGTTGGAAAGGTGGAGGGAGTGTTATTAGGAAAACCTGTCACTTTGCCTATTCCTGTTAACTCAAGTCCCATTTTTTTTCTAAAAACAGCATCTGCTCGTTTAAACTGTCCAGTGAAAAATAATTTGAATAGAGTGACTTAAAGGGTCAGTTCACAAGCTTGTTTGGTAGACTTGATAGTTTATGTGTAACTGAATTCTTTCTCCTAGTCTTTTACTCACTTGTACCAGATTCAGTGAGATATTGCTGACTAGATCGCACAGCTTTCCAAATCTTCCAAGCTGGACTTAGGACAGGCAAGAATATAAAGTCATGGGCTCCTGTTGCTGTCAAAAACAGCCAGTGAGCCAATAAGGAGAGAGAGGGGGCGTCTCTGTGTATAAATGGAGTGAGCCTGCTTGGGTACCCCCATAGCAAGCTGTTTGTTATGGGGGCACTCGGCAGGAGGGACCAGGAGATCTGGTGGGAGGATCCGAGAAGAGGAGGATCAGGGCTGCTCTGTGCAAACAACCATTGCACAGAGCAGGCAAGTAGGACATGTTTGTTATTTATTTATTTTAAATTGCCTTTAATATCACTTAAGTATGAGGGGGAGACCATATAAGATGCAGCTGAACTTTAACTCTACAGTCTCCACCAAACACTGAGTATCAAATTTGGGTGGATTGACCCTTTAAGTCACTCTACTCAGAATCTATTTTACTGAACAGTGTAAATGAGTAGATGCTTACGTGTTATCAAATATTCGGGGCTATTTTTAGAAAAAAATGGTTGTTAAAAATGGTTTTAACTTGTGTTAAAAGGAATAGGCAAAGTAATAGGTTTGTTTAATAACACCCCTCCTGCCCCTCCAAGTACTCACTGATACCTTCTCCTGGTTCCTTCACCGTTTTGTCATCTGTCAGAGCCCTTGGAAATAATGGGCATGGGGAAGAATATGACCTTCTCCTATTCCTCTCAGGATGAAGTGCTCAAGCGTGATCGGCAAACTATCAGACCTGAACACGTGGCAATGGGGGTAAGATCATTAACCCTGTGTGAACACAGGGTCCAACATGATGCTCACAAAGGGAATTGACCCAGTGATCTGACAAGTCGACAGTGGGAGAGTGCAAAAAAAGTATCAGTGGCCAGGGGATGGTGGGATATAGGGAGAATTTGTCACTTTTCCCAGTTCACATCTTCCAGTTGTGTATATTTCTCTATACTCCAGGCATTTTCTTTGCCACATTGTTATGAAATAAAATGAATTAACATACCTGTGCAAAGACTTGTCCAATACAAGAACGTGGCCCAAGAGAAAATGGGAAATATGTAAAATACGGCCTGTATAAAGAAAGAAAAATTACTAACTTCATGTGCCAAAGCATACTACTCTAAGACCTAATGTGCATAGACATTTGTTGCTATGATAATTTCATTAATGTCAATGCTTAGAAGATAGTGAAACCCATTCACAGTTTAACAAAAGATCAGCCTTTGTGGGAATTTTTAATGTCCAAATAAAGTCTGCTTCAAGAAGCCCTTTGAATGAGTTGGGTGCTATGTCAATATTTTGCAGACATCTTTCATTAAGATACAATGCAGAGTGAATGCTTCAATAAATACTTGTTTGCCCTAAATAACTTTAGCCTTGGTTTCTGGGGGACACTTGGCAGCTGTTAGGAAAATAAACCTTTTTCTAATGAGTTGTACAAAATAATTTCCTCAGATGTTGGTGCTGCAAAGATGCCCAGTATTGGTTCAAATGGAAAAGACAATTAAAGAGATCTTGTGTACACAGTAAAATACATTTTATTGTTGTAGTTACATTAAAATGCCATGTAATGCATTTCATGGTTGCTTGCCACTTCTTCAGATCGTGTGTGTCGCATATACTTTAGTCGGGGTACTACACATCAGGGGCGGACTGACCATTTGGAAACTCGGGCACTGCCCGAGGGCCCGGGGTCAGTAGGGGGCCCCATGAGATGCCCCTGGTAGCTTTTTCATAGGCTTTTTTGAGTTTGGGCAAGGACACAGGGGTCCCATGATCCCCTATTGCCCGGGGGCCCCATGAGTTGTCAGTCCACCCCTGCTACACATTCTTCACATTGCTGACAACTTTCTTCAGAGCCTCAAATTAGGTGTTCTGATCAGGTCAATTTTTCATTTGGACCTGATCGGAAGGTCCATTCATCCCTATGGACAGGCAGGTGTAAACAGACTTGTGGCCATTTACACCCGCCTACTCTCTGGGTCTGCTAAAAAAAACAAAACAGAAGGGGACTCCATCCTCTTCTGTTTAGGAGGATCAGATCGGAGGTAGTTGGGTGTAAACAGACAGCGGAGTCTGTTTAGTCCTGGCCGCCAATAGAGCGGGCTTTGTATGTGTCATCCGCCAGTTCTGCTCCAATCAGCAGGGGATCTGTGAGCGGATTTGTAAAATTTCCCTTCGATTACTGTTCTGGTGACAACCCAAAATTTTGGATTTTCCTTCCCTTTCACTCTCAGTGATTAGGTTAACAGGACAAAGAGGGTGATTTTCTAATGGGGGCATAGATAGCCATAACAAATCCTGTTAGGTCTTCTAATATCTCTCCACTCTCACTCTGAAGCAATAAGGTCTGGCTCTCTATACATTAAAGGCATAGTTCAACTTTAAAAATGTAAGACATGCACCCACATTAATAAAAAATAAAATTTGCATTTATTACATTTTTACATAGAAGCCTGCAGGGCATAAACCTTCAATTATGGGGCTAGAGGAAGTAAACAATGGACTACATGCGCTATGTGAGTCTCTCTGTCACAGTGGCAGATAGGACTTGTAGTCTTCCATTCATGGATCCCTATAAATGAATCTGTGAATGGATGATAAGTCAGTGTGAGTGGAGCACACTAAATTTAAAAACAGGATGCTCATGGGAGAAGTACCCCACAACTCAGGTAAGTGGGTGGCAGCTTGAGTGTGCAGGTGGGGGGATGCAACCATGTTTCATGTTATACTCCAAAGATGGGTGTAACATAAAACATGGTCCCAAATTAGGAGCAAACATTTAATTGCGATCATCCACTGAAAGAGTAATCTGCATGGAGACAGAAATATTCTCCATATTCCTGATGACAGGTTGGGTATCATTTTGGTGGTTTACTTCAACCTACCCAGATGCTATTCTAATATCTTTTCCAATCTGTGATTCTAAAAGCCAAAATAAACTACATTATAAAGGTCTCTGAGAATACTAACACTACCCCTTTTTCTTATGGTTGCTTGCATGGGCCCGCAGAAATCATCTGAATTGGAAACTTTTAGCGTTACTATTTCCTTAGAACTGCTGGAACTTCTGCTATATCTCTATCCACTGTCAGATATTAGCAACTTTTAGCCCCTAAGCGGCTCCAAGGAGAGATAAAAGAAATTTAAAGCCATTTAAATCCTACAATAAGGCAACACTGATGCATGAAAACCTTTACATGTCTACACCAGTGGTTTGCAGGCTGTGGTTCCTGGGCTGAATGCGGCCCTTTGCTTGCCTTTATTCAGCCATTAGGGCACTTTTACTCCCACTGATATGAGGCACTATTTCTCCACCACCTCCTGACTCCATCAATACAGCACCATTCCTCCCACTGACACCAGTGATGGGGCCTAATTCCTCTCAACGACAGCAACAACTGGACATAATTGCTTCCAATGACTCCAAAGATAGGGCACTATTCCTCTCACTGACACCAATAATAGGTGGCATAATGTCAGGGAGCGAGGAGCCAGACACACAAGGAGGTGCAATTAAAGGTAGGTTTATTAATTTTAAAATAAAGATAAGAGTCTATGCAAGTCCAACAGCGGAAATCGTAGCCAAAGCCGGGGTCAAGAGCCAGGAAGAATCGTCGCCAGAGCCGGGATCATGAGCCAGGAACAATGGTCACCAGAGCCGGGGTCAGAAGCCAGGAGGAGTCTTAGCCAAAGCCGAGTCGGTATCCAGGAAAGCAATGAGTAGCTAAACAGGAGCTTGCTGTTGTGCAACAGACAGGACACGAATGCAATGGACAGCCACATACAGCAGACTTATATGTGATAAGCCGCCACCTCCTGGGGGAGGAGCCGCAGAGGGCTGAAAGCATAAAGGATCCCACAATGCTTTGTAGACACCTAAGATGGATGCCAGCACATGGAGCAGCACAAGGTCTGAGGAAAGGTAGGACCTTGACACATAATTACTCTCAGGGAAACCAAAATGGAGCATAATTCCTCCTGGTGGCACTGATACCCCACTGATACCAACAATAAGGGACAATGGGTCATGGGCGCTATGAAATTTTTAAAATCCTACTGAACACCAAGCCTGAGGCATTGTATACTCCCAGTGATGAAAAAACATTTTCTACTCCCATCGGCTACAGTCTGCCCTCCCCAAATTCTGAAGGACAAGCAACCGACCTTTTGTTTAAAACATTTGGAGACCCTTTGTCTAGACCAAAACCAATGATAACTACGGTTTTTAGGCAAACATGCTATTTCCAATGTATCACAGAGGTAACAATTAGCACAGGTAAGAAAAAAACAATTACTTGGGAGCATCAGGGTGAAATCGATCTGGGTTGAATACAAGGGGATCTGGGTAAAACTGCTCCATCCTTCCCATGACGTAGGTGTTAAACTATGCAAAGAAAAGAGAGAGGTTTATTTTATAAAATTAAATTGGTCAAACTTTCTTTCAGTAAGTAGAACATTCCACATTTTTATAAAGTGGATTGATTCTAGAACACTGCAATACTTAATGAACATCAGGTGTGATACAGGATGTAGTTGTACTCTATGCGATATACAATGATGAGCCATAACATTATGACCACTGACAGGTAACGTGAATAACATTCATTATCTTGTTACAATGACATCTGAAAGTGTGTGGACTATATTAGGCAGCAGGTGAACATGTTGTCCATGAAGTTGATGTGTTGAAAGCAGAAAAAAATGGGCAAGTGTAAGGATCTGAGTGACTTCGACAAGGGCCAAATCATAATGGCTAGACAACTAGGTTAGAGCAACTCCATAACTTTAGCTCTTGTGGGATGTTCTCTGTCTTCAGTGGTCAGGAGTCGGACCTACCAAAAGTGGACCAAGGAAGGAAAACCAGTGAACCGGTGAAAGGATCAAGGGAAGCTAAGGCTCACTGATGCACATGGGGAGTGAAGGCTGGCCTGTGTAGTCCAATCCAATACAAGAGCTACTGTAGCTGAAACTGCTGTAAAAGTTAATACTGGTTCTGGAAGAAAGGTGTCAGAACACAAACAGCAAAGTGTAAGGGGTTGTGTAGCCACAGACTGGTCAGGGTGCCCATGCTGAGCAATTTTCACAGTCAAAAGCACCAACAATGGGCACATAAGCGCCAAAACTGTACCATGGAGCAATAGAAAAAAGTGGCCTGGTGTAAAAAAAACAGAAGTAATGCCCGTGATCAAAGAAATGCCTGTGCGCACAGAATCAGGGCTGTGCATGCATCTACACGTGCACGTGTGTGTGTGAGCATTAGCATGCCCATGAGCAAGGACGTTTGAATAGGCTTTGCCATCCAGTCACCTAGTTGAAGCACTGCAAGATTTAGGAACATTGTTGAACATTGGTCGTCAGGAACATTGGTTGTCAGGAACATTGGTTGTCAGGAACATTGGTTGTCAGCTCCTTCTGCCTGTGACCTGATTGTCAGATGGTCTGACCCCACTTGTTCCTAAACCTCTGTTGCTGACTCTGGCTTGTGAGCCAACCTTGCCTCCAGTACCTTCTCTGCCCACCTGATACTGGCCTTGGCCAGGCACTGACTCTGCTCCTGGTTTTTTAATTTTTACCTCTGCTACCCAGTTATTGCCAGTGTCTACACAAATGAAACAAAGCAGGGAGCCAGATTAGTGTGTGGTTAAAACCAACACTTTAATTCCATTTCTCACTTACATCTGAAAGACCTGTAGACTGCTCCAGGTGTCAGAGTGGTGGTGTAATGACAGCTTACAGCAATATGGATGGGACTGATAAGGCTGCAGGGCACAAGCAGGGATGCACTGCAAGATGACAGATCGGCCGCGTCTCTCCTCTCACTCACAGCACTAACACAGTCAGGCAGACAGGAGAACATGACAGCCTGTATGTGGGCAGGCCGCAAAGTGTTTGTGGCCTCGCCTCCATTTTAAAAGCTGGCCCACCCAAGAAAAGGATGCTATTTAAAAGCTGTCAGAGCAGCCGACTAGAGCCAATCAGTGCATATTTTTTATAATGTACATAGAAAAAATACGCACATTATTAAAAAATACGCACAGCGTGTTTCTGTGGCCCCGCCTACATGTCAGGGTCCTGTCCACAGCAGAAATTCTGAAAGATCTGGCATTTCTGCCAGTACCCTGCATGGCCGCAGAAGCACGCATCAGTCTGGTGCCAGATGGCCTTCATAAGGAGGCTCATCACTTCCTCAAGTTCCTGGGTGATCTCCAGCTCCCCGTGCCTTGTTCCTGTTTCCTTTGATTTCCTGTTACCAACTCGGCTTGCTCCTGGATCTGTCTCTCTGATTTACCCCTGATCTGACCTTGGCTTGGCTTACGGATACTCTCTCTCCTCTGTGTATGACCTTGGCTATCCCATCTGACTACGTCTGCTCTGATTCCCACATGGTACCTGACCTTGGTTTGAACCGACTACCCAGTAAACATCTAATCCCGGAAGTTCTTGCATACTACACTCAGGCGCCTCCTGTCTGCAGACCTATCTCCGTGCACCAGCTGTGCTTCTGGGTGGACCACCAACCAGCACTCCTACAGGCGACCTGTGCAACTTTGGGCCTGACTCCCGCTGTCCCACTCTCAGGGGAGTCCGGAACTTAGCCGCAAGGGAAGCCCTCTCTCCATTGGCCTCCATCACCAGGTACATGATACTACATTTTTAAAGCTGGCATGCCCAGGAAAAGGATGAGATTTAAGAGCTGTCAGAGCAGTTGACTAGAGTCAATCAGTGCATATTTTTTATGTATGTAAAAAAATATGCACATTATTAAAAAAATAGGCACATCATAAAAAAAAAGTGGAAAATTATATATAAAAAATTCCAAATGCTAAAAATAACCCAGGATATTATATAATAGTACTAATCTCCATTTCGACCTCTGGGTGCCAAGGTGTTCAGGGTAAATATCCCTTCCTCTTAGATTGTAAGCTCTAAAGAGCAGGGCCCTCTGAATCCTCCTGTATTCATTTATACTGTCTGCCCTTATGTTGTAAAGTGCTGTGCAAACTGTTGTCGTTGTATAAGTCCTGTATTATAATAATAATAATAATAATAATAATAAATATCCAAAAAGTCTCCCTATTGCAAAGTCTCTGGAACCTCTCCACCAGGGAGTCACAAGGTGGAACAGACTCCATTACCCAGACTCTTAGATCTTCTATGGATTTGACATGATGAGTTTTATGATGATAAAGTGAGGGCAGTTCCTCCCAATGGGGACACAGACAGCAAATAAAAACCTGACAGAAGTACTATCTTGTCTCCACTTTGCCTTTAACCACCACCTACACTCTAAGGGTTCGTTTACCCTTGCTTCGACTTTAACGCATATTAAAGCACCTACTGCTTCAACATATTTTTTTGATGCTTCTGTGATGCTTTTTTGAAGCTCTCACGAAGCTTGGCAAATGCCCTGTATGTGTTGATTTTCTATTTGTTTTAAAGGGGCCCAGCAGAACCCCGGCTCAGCAGTACCCCCACTCAGTAGATCCCCAGCTCATTAGTACCCCCGTTCAGCAGATACCCAGCTTATAAGTACCCTCATTCAGCAGATACCCTGCTCAGTAGTAACCCCCAGCTCTGCTGATCCTCTGGTTTGCTGATCCTCCTCTCTCTCTCTGGTCCTTGCTCACCTCCTGTTACACTGCTCCCATGCTACGCACCACATGTGACATCTGCTAGTTTCTCCTGCTCTGGTCCTCCAGCCTTGCTGATCTTCTGCAGCGCAGTCCTCTCTCTATGGTCCCCACTCACCGCTAGTTGGCTTCCCAGTGCATCTTGGAATATGTCATACCTCCGATTCCTCCAAAAAAAGAGAGCCTAAAATCTGCCAGTACTATTAGTGAGCGTTGTCACAAACTTCTATAGAGGCTTTGAAGAAGCTTTGTGGCGCCAAGAAAGTGACATGGGATATCATTATTGAAGCAAAACAAAACAATTACAACAGTGTGAACAGGACTGTAAGGTAACCATTTTATTTAGTGAGAGGTGCTTTGATTGGCATTCAAAGTGCTTTAAAAAAGAGCGTCAAATGCCACATTTTCAGGCAAATGTAATCCAGGTCTAAATCTCAACACCAACTATAATTCAACAATTAATAATGAAAATAATACTGATACCAGTGCCAATTGAAATTTGTTTAACCACTTGCCTACCAGGCACTTTTACTCCCTTCGTGCCCAGGCCAACTTTCAGCTTTCACTTTGAATGACAATTGCGCGGTCATACAACATTGTGCCCATATGAAGTTTTTACCATTTTTTTCACACACATAGAGCTTTCTTTTGGTTGTATTTAATCACCACTGGGTGTTTTATTTTTTGCACTATAAACAAAAAAAAAGAGCAAAAAATTAAAAAAATTTTTTTCTTTGTTTCTATTATAAAAATTTGCAAAAAGGTAATTTTTCTCCTTCACTGATGTGTATTGATGAGGCTGCACTGATAGGCTGCATTGATGAGGCAGCACTGGTGGGCATTGATGAGGAGGCACTGATGATGCAGCACTGACAGGCAGCACTGAGAGGTGGCATTGATGGGAAGCACTGACTGACAGCATTGGGCATTCATGAGGAGGCACTGATGATGCTGCGCTGACAGGCAGCACTGATGGGCACTGAGAGGTGGTACTGACTGACAGCATTGGGCATTCATGAGGAGGCACTGATGATGCTGCACTGATTTGCAGCAATGATGGGCACTGATAGGTGGTACTGATGGGCGGTGCTGACTGGTGGCACTGCTGGGTTGCACTGATAGTCATGGCATGGATCATCAGTGCCGTGATGATCAATGCAGATGTCCTCTGTGTCATTTGCTGGTTATCGGCAGTACTTTGCTCATGCTGTGACAGTATGAGGAAAGTGCTGCTGATAACTGGCAACTGTATTTACATTGTGATCTGCTGTGTCATTGGACGCAGCTGATCACATGGTAAAAGGCCACTGTGATTGGCCTTTTACTTTATCATGTGATAAGCTGTGTCCATAGGACATAGCAATCACGGAGAGTGCCTGCTGCGTGCCGTTGGGGAGCGCTTGGGAGGGTGCATTCTTGGAGGACGTCATATGACCAGAACTGGACAACAGCGCTGTAGCTTTCATTCGGCTGTAGCTCAGAGCTCTGAGGAAGAAGGCATGACCTTCGAAATGCGTCAGTGTACTGAGTGGCTACCCCCATGATGGGATTTGCACTGGACCCTTGTATTAAAGTCCCTTGGAGGACTTACATGCCTGTTTTTATTCGCTGTTTATGAGTACCATTCTTTTACTAAATAAATTTTGGTTACTGAGGTAATGCGCAAGGTTGGTGCGCTTCTTGTTGTTTTACTTCACTAGACATCCACAATCCCTGAGACTGCTTCTGGATGTCACCATCTTGTTTGTGATGTTAGCAGACCCAGAAGACTCTTTCTAGTGACCAAGAATGTCACTCAAGTGACATTCTATAGTATTCTCCTTCTCTTCTCCCCAGGCAGATACATAAAATAGTATATAGAGAGGGGAGGGGTAAAGTTGCTGGTCCACCACAGACAGTAATGAGACACTCCCAGAAGAAAAGGGGGCTATGACATGCACAAAGGGAGAGGCCTGTGCTAGGTAATCAAGTAGTCTAATTTTGTAGCAAATTCAAAGACAAAATTCATGTAAAAGAAAAATACTGCAAGTAAGTATGTAAAACAGTAGTCATTACTGTATTAGACTGTAAACATTGCTTGGGTCAGTGGGTGCAATAGTGGTTTGGATCTTACCATCAGGCTTGAGTTAGCGGGAATTCTCACGCCCTCTATAACAATTTCTTCTTCTAGGACACGTGATGTACCTGGACCAGGAGGGTAGAGTCTTAAACTTTCCTTCAAGACCTACAGAACATGTACATTAAATCCAAAGTTTACCAGTCTAGTGATTTTGATATGTAATATATCAGACAGCAAAGGTCTTTGTTATTACATTGATTTCCATTTTTAACCCCCTAATGCCTGAACACACTTTTGAAACTTTGACGTGTTTGTAAAATATAAAAATCACTGCAACTACTTAGTGAATCTTGGTGAATTATACTGCATTTTTTCCCAAGACAAATTGGGCTTTTGTTTGGTCGTAAATGGTAAACTGGACCAAAATAGTGGGGGGAAAAAAAAAAAAACTTTTTACTATTTAGCAATATGTTTCTTGCCATTACTATGGCCCACCATGAAAAAAAAACCTCCTGATGTTTGCAGTGATATGCGCATCTTATTTGTACCAGGTTTTTTTTTATCATGCCTAAGTACACTGACACTAAATTAAAAAGAAAAAAAACAACTTTTATTTATTTCTACAAAAAAAAAAAGAAGTAAAAAAAGTGACCATTGACCCCTAACATTTGGACCCAATCTTGAGCCTGACAGTAACCCAGATCAAACTCTGATCTATTTTATCTTTATTTATTATTAATTAATTCACACATTTACATTTTTTTTTTTTAACATTTTCTCCTTTGCCTAGCAAAAAAAGACTCAATTTATCTTTTTCTCCATTCAGGAGAAACAGAGTACATGGGTGCGGTTACTGACTGATCATGGTGACAGCCAAGCACAGGCTATCCCAGTGATCACATAATTGAGAAGCTGTACTCTCGGGTCCTGATCATTACTATGAGACCTGAAAGGGTTGGTGACAGCTTGGTCTCCGTGCTGGGAGCTCGCTTCCAGCACAACTGCTGGTGCGCATAAATGTGGTGCCTTGGAAGAAGGCCCATTTCCCTGATGGCACATATACAGTATGTGTGACACTGGCAGGAATTACTATTCTACACAAATAATCTATACACACACACACTACTGGCCCTGTAATCTATTTCTTTATTAGGTTGTTTCTTACTATATTTTTCTGCCTCCTTGCAATGTCCTCCTGAAACTCCCGAACCTCTCTGTTTCCCCCTCACTTCCATTTATTTGGAACAAACAGCGCACAGTAGTTGTAGTCATGTACACTGCTCTATGTGAACTGAAATTCTCATAGTCCATCTCAGGAGCATGCAAGAGAGGGTAGCTACATTCCTACATACAGCGGGACCATGGAGAACAAATGTAACAGCCATCTAACAGGGAGTCAGATCACAGCAAAAAAACAAGGAATTTGGAGATTTGGAAGAGGCCAAGAGCCTCATTAGACCAGGCGTTTTCCCAATCTTCTATTGTCCACTTTTGGTGGGCCTGTGTGAACTGTAGCCTCCGTTTCCTGTTCTTAGCTGACTGGAGTGGCACCCAGTGTGGTCTTCTGCTGCTGTAGCCCATCTGCTTCAAGGTTGAACATGCTGTGCATTCAGAGGTGGTATTCTGCATACCTTGGTTGTAACGAGTGGTTGTTTGAGCTACTGTTGCCTTTCTAACAACTTGAACCAGTTCTCCTCTTCTCTGCCCATTCTCTGACCTCAACAAGGCATTTTCGTCCACACAACTGCCACTCGCTGGATAAAAAAAATACACAAAAATGGTGTAGCGCTCTTATCAATACATAAATACTATAATAATAAATAGTGATCACATCCCTTATAGGGTATCCAAGTGGAAAAAAAATAAATAAAAAACTCAAGTGAATAGATAACATAAACCAATGGTCTCCAATAGACCAATTGTGATACAACTATACAAAATAAAGTGCTGATTATTCCAGATGTCAATTGAGATAAGTGAAAAAAACTTGAAAATCAAAAACAATTCATAAATGGTGAGAATCACATGTGATCCCAGCACTGGGGGATAAGTATATCAATAATTGTGAAAAAAGTGCTCAGTGCTAAAAACACTTCAAATAACGTGTACAAATACAAAACTCACGTCCAAAACCTTATAATGGATAATGATAATGATGAAAAATAAACATATGAATCCCCTATATAATAAAAAATGCAATATAAGTAGTACTAAACAAAAGTCCCAAAAAAATAATGTGACACCAGTGTTCCAAAAACATGCAGGTGATCCTGTGCGTTGCAGCCTTTGGTGATTAATCCAAAAATAGCTAAACTGGCTCCTCACCTCCTTACCGTGACCCTAAAAAGGGCCTGCTAGCTTTTGGGATCACTCCTGGACCCTCCAAGTATGGATTCCTCTTAATAGTATCCTCCAATGTGGACAAAAACTTGCATCAGGTAAATGCATGTAAGCTTTTCCAGGTCAGGATCACCTCCAAACTCCCCTTTGGCCACAATAAGTGTGACTAGCTCCCATAGAATCCATACAAAGAGAGAACCTCCATAGTGCAATATTGTTTATTATTAAAAATAAAAGGCAATGTAAACCATTAAACTCACATTAGTTCAGCAGATAGCCTTAGAACCTCATGCTACGGATGTACTTGCATGGGTTCATGTGGAGTACAAAGATGGCATTCACGCCCGAAACTGCATCACCACGTCACCTACGCGTTGCGTCATGGCACACGTGACTTCATCACAATCACAATTGGTCTATTGGAGACCATTGGTTTATGTTATATATTCACTGAGTTTTTCATTTATTTTTTTCCACTTGGATACCCTATAAGAGATGTGATCACTATTTATTATTATTATTATTATTATAGTATTTATGTGTTGATAAGAGCGCTACACCATTTTTGTGTATTTTTTTTAGCTTTCTCACTTATAGGTAATAAGGTGCAGGTGTGAGCAGCCTTATCCATTACTAGCTACATTCACCCTTAGAGCGCAGGAGGTTTCCATTATATATTGCCACTCACTGGATATTTTCTCTTTTCCGGACCATTCTCTGTAAACCCTAGAGATGGTTGTGCGGGAAAATCCCAGGAGATCGGCAGTTTTTGAAATATTCAGACTAGCCTGTCTGGCCCCAACAACCACCAAACCACCTTTCTTCCCCATTCTGATGCTCAGTTTGAACTCCAGCAAGTCGTCTTCACCACGTCTAGATGTCTAAATGCTTGGAGTTTCTGCCATGTGATTGGCTGATTAGCAATATGTGTTACCAATAGGTGTACCTAATAAAGAGGCCGGTGAGTGTATGTGCCTGCAGTGAAACATTACATTGTGCATAATCTCAGCGTAAGCAAAGAAGCTTGTAAAGTTATTGAAAGGTCCACCTTTAAACTATCTTAGTACAGGACAGTAAGCCACCTATGTGTATTAATATATATATATATATATATATATATATATATATATATATGTGTGTGTTTTGCTTTGGTCATTGTGTTTCCTCAACTGGTCTTTTTAAATATAGAGCAACTTGTAAACTGGACTCTTTTTTTCAGCTACCTGGGACAAGTATTGCAGTTTTCCAAGATCTTCATACTCAAGGTCTCTTTTGGAACCAATAACATCATCCACTTCATCCTGAGCCCTGAAAAGTGAACACAAGTTTGATGCTTAATACATTTCGCCTACTAAGCAAAAAGCGAACCATCGTTCAACATAAGTGCCATCATCCCTGTGTACACTAGAGAACTCAACTACCAAAAAGAATGGGATTGTTTGGCACTAAATCAGTACAACCAAATGTGTGTATAATACAATACAAATTATACAAAAATACAAATAATACAGTTATTTGTATTCTACTCACATTTGATTGTACGGATATAGTGCCTAAAAAGTACCATTTCTGGTAGTTGAGTTGTTTAATATGTATAATATTTAACCAATGTACTCTGAGTTCTGTACTGTTCACTTGTCTTTATCTATTTTACGATGTTTTAGAAGGTTTTTCATCCTACAACAGCTAAATGGATATTTTTGTAATTATACAGTAGCTTCATGTAATACAATCAGAAATAAACACTTAAAGGATAAGTTCACCTTTGGAACATGTTACATGTTCTATCCCTTTTTAGGGTGTTCCCATAGCAGCAGCCGCCGCATGTCGCGCTCTCCTCCCTCTGACAGATAGTACGGGGAGAAGTTTCCTTATGGCCACGTCACTCATTCACAGAATTCTGTGAATGCCTATAAATCCCGTCAGCCATAGCGGCTGTCGGCTTGTAGTTTTCAATGGGATGTGGATGTACGGTCAAGCAGATATTCTGACAGGAAGCTTGAATGAACTACCACAGCGCTCCACAACGCTGTGGTAGTTCATTTAAGCTTCCTGTCAGAATATCTGCTTGACCGTACATCTACATCCCTTGCGGCAAGCAGATATTGTGACAGGTCTGCAGGAGACCTGCATGGCATCAGCAATCTACTGATCACTGCTGCAATGCTTTCCAGGCTCCTTTGGGCAAAAATAATAACTGCACATTTTTTTGCCTGCAAAAAAATGTGCATTTATTATTTTTGTCCAAAAGGTGAACTTATCCTTTAAATTATTCGGCTTTCCCCAAGAAAAAGTTTGATTTGTTAAGGGATGACAGACCGGTAAAGCAGTATGTTAATCAGATTATCTGTCTCACTTTTTCAGAATGTCCGGGTTCCGTGCCAGTTCTATCAATGTAAATGATAACTGGTTGGCAGTTGTTTCTTGCCCT
The DNA here is from genome assembly GCF_062004578.1 of Staurois parvus. Lineage (NCBI taxonomy): Eukaryota > Metazoa > Chordata > Amphibia > Anura > Ranidae > Staurois > Staurois parvus. The sequence continues at coordinate 580,331 of NW_028319194.1, read as the reverse complement.
GAAAAGGACACAAGCACAAGAGCTAGCAAACAACATGGTTAATTTACAAATACCAGAGAAATGGAAACTGGAGCAAAACTGAAGCTCGCTAATGGCAGCTATGCAAAAACTAAATGAGGGTGAAAGATAAAATCGGATTGGTTGTTTTAGGGTATTGCCGCACATTTGCCCTGATTTGTATTGCTCCAATGTTTGTAAAACGTGCCCACCTACCCATTCAGGCAGAGTGACAGAGCCTCTTGACAGCTCAAGCAAGGTACACTCACCAATACAAACCGTCCTTGACAACTTCCTGCTGTAGGAATCCATCCTGGATATGCTCCATTGTCATATGGTGTCAAAATGTAGCTGGGCAGAAGACAGCGCTGATCCCCCATGTGTAGCTGGGCGGAAGACAGCGCTGATCCCCCATGTGTAGCTGGGCAGAAGACAGCGCTGATCCCCCATGTGTAGCTGGGCGGAAGACAGCGCTGATCCCCCATGTGTAGCTGGGCAGAAGACAGCGCTGATCCCCCATGTGTAGCTGGGCAGAAGACAGCGCTGATCCCCCATGTGTAGCTGGGCAGAAGACAGCGCTGATCCCCCATGTGTAGCTGGGCAGAAGACAGCGCTGATCCCCCAAGTGTAGCTGGGCAGAAGACAGCGCTGATCCCCCATGTGTAGCTGGGCAGAAGACAGCGCTGATCCCCCATGTGTAGCTGGGCAGAAGACAGCGCTGATCCCCCATGTGTAGCTGGGCAGAAGACAGCGCTGATCCCCCATGTGTAGCTGGGCAGAAGACAGCGCTGATCTCCCATGTGTAGCTGGGCAGAAGACAGCGCTGATCCCCCATGTATAGCTGGGCAGAAGACAGTGCTGATCCCCCATGTGACAAAGTTTCAAATCAGTTGCTGCCATGGGCAATATATCTTAGTGGGGGGCAAACAGGGGTCATTGTCACCACTCTCCTCTGCATAAAAATGATCAGTGTCACATTAAATCAGAGCTCCTGATCTGCATACTTGCACCAGGTCAAAATAAACATAAAATGGAATGGCACCTAAATGAGAAGTTCCGCTTTTGCGCCGACTTTGTTTTCTTTTTCAAAACTAGGTAGCCGTTTCCACTTTCACTCGGATTGCCTAGGGGTGGTGAAATGAGCAGGATGGAGGAAGCTTTTTTTAATAATAGAATTAGGAACAGCACAAGTAACACACTCTACTGACTGTAATTTATGTCCCTTGTGCTGATTTTTTTGTTTGCAATATTGGCTGCACGTAGGCTTTAAACCAAATTCTATACTATCCAATTTATTTGAATATATTTTCTGCATTTACACCTTTGTTCTGAACAATGCCACTGTCTGACTTGTTTTTCAACTGGTTATTGTATCAGTTGTATAGTAATAATTTTCTGGCTTATCCTGAAACTTTCCTTATTGCAAAAAATATATACTTTTGTAGAACAGTTAAAAAAAGGTGAAAACTTATAATTCGGTGCCCCAGGCCCCAGGCAGTTCTACATGCTCATTAAAACCATTTTACATTAATGGATTTGATTACAAACCTGCAAGGAAGAAAGTAACAAAATTATCTATCAAATCTTCCATATCACATTCATCTTCCTGGGCTGTGAAGAGAGGGAAGAGCAAATTAGTCTCTTGAAAAAAAAAATGCTTATCCTCAGATGTGTAATTAGCATCAAGATCAGAAGCAGGCCTTACTTTTTCCCTAGGAATGGCCCCTAAAGGTTTTGCAGCAAAACCCCTGAAAACAGTAAAGAACGAGTTGGGGGACCTTTTTAAAAACTTCCAGTACTGGAGAAATTGTTTTACTTTTTCATAGTAATGGCCTCTAAATATTTTGTAACATAACCCCTGAAAACAGTAAAGAAAGCGCAGGGGGACTTCTTCTAAAACCTCTTCCAGGGGGACCTCTCCAAAAATTGCAGAATCTGCCTTACTTCTTTGATAGGTATGGCCCCTAAATGTTTTGCATCATAACCCCTGACAACAGTAGAAAATGAGCAGGTAGTCCTTTTCAAAAATCAGAGAATCAGCCTTACCTTTTTCTCATGTCTAGCCCCTAAATGTTTTATATCATAAGCCCTGACAAAAGTAAAGACTGGGTGGGGGGACCTCTTTCAAATCCTTTCGAGCCAGGACCTCCTCCAAGATTGGAGCATCAGCCTTAGTTTTTTCCTAGTTATGGCCCCTAAATGTTTTACATCACAGCCTCTGGCAACAGTAGAGGATAAGCAGGGGGGTCTATTTTGTGTGGAATAAGTGTTTTTACCTTTTCTTTAATAAATGTGATATGTGCAGGGGCAGACTGACCATTTGGAAACTTGGGCACTTCCCGAGGGCCTGGGGTCAGTAGGGGGCCCCATGAGATGCCCCTGGTACCTTTTTCATAGGCTTTTTTGAGTTTGGGCAAGGACACAGGGGCCCCATGATCCCCTATTGCCCGGGGGCCCCATGAGTTGTCAGTCCGCCCCTGGATATGTGAGAACTCTTTTGGCTTACCAGCCCCTTTAAGGATCTGTGTGAGTATATCCAACGGAATGTCTTCTCCATCTTCAATAGCCTTTCTGCGTCTCTCGATACATTCTCTCCCAGTTTTCCTGAGAAGTCTGAGGCTCTCTTGAGTATCTTTAATATACTTCTGCTTTTCCAAGGAGAACTAGCAAGAAAGACATACTGTAATAAACATAAAATAATAAGGTTCATACAATAGATGCTGTAAGATTCATTACACTGTGTAATGTAACAGGATGGGTAATCAGCTGCATGATCAGACAAAGAGTAACTGTAAACTGCAGTTTACTAAACAGCATTAGAATGGCAAAGACCATGCATGCACAGCAGAATAAAGCAAGGCAGATTATGAAAGCTGCACAAACATGAACGCTGCACATCAATGTCTCTGGGACTCAATCATGTGGCTACTACTTCAGTAAAACAATTCAGAACACAGCTACTCGCGATTGTCCTCATAAACAGCATCTCTTACAATAAAAACCAGGTTAGCTATGGTAACAAGGTGAATAGCTGGAGGGATCCAGGGTCATTCCAATGGAACTGTAGTTGGGTGTATGGAGCATTCGAGCGTCGCATGGGTTTTGATTTGGACACCTTCTTTCTAGTTAGCTTAGTTGTCTGTTACTACACTTGGATGGCACGGTGTCAGGTCTCAGAAGGTCCTCCCTGTTCAGGTGGTGGTGAGTGACATTCTTGGTGAGGTTGGGAAAATTCGGGGTCTTGAGAAAGACAGGCTGCGGCGTAGGGCTTGGATGGAGGCGTGGAGGAGCATCAAGCCTGTTGCTGCGGTCTGTTGATCTCGGGTGATGGGAACTGTCCCTGTTTTCTGCCTCTTGCACTCCCTAGCTTTTGCGTTTCGGTCTTTGGTAGCCTTTTGCATGGTAGGTTGTAGGGGTCAGACGTGGAAGATCTGCGGGTTCCTTAGCCCTCCCCTGTAGTGTAATAGTGTTGTTAGGGTATTATTGTATATAGTTTAGGCCATATAGGCCGTAAGTGGCAGGTTTAATATGGAAATTGAATATGGTTTTATATCTGAGCCATAAAGGCTCCTAATTATATGGTCTCGGCCATAAAGGCCTTGTACTGTAGATATTGTATATACCTTTAGATTTCCCTTTCAGGTTATAGACTTTTATTTATGAGCCGCTCAGGCTATGTTTGAGTTTTTTTCCCCCAGGGACTGTTGGGACTTTTTAGTTTCCTTTGTGTTGAGTTTTGTATTTATTTATTCATTTATATTTTGTACTTTTATACATAAGTTTGATGGATATGTATGACATTAATACATAAATAAAAAATCTCCAATGGAACTGTAGTACTCTGGCAGCAATCAGGTAGGGACTCCCCACTATAGCTGAGTCTTTTGAAGATGTGTGCTGTTGAGCTCTGTCTGCCTGCATGCCAGTTCTGACAGTGAGGGGCCTCCCACCTGGCTGAAGATTACTTGCCAAGCTACCTCTGCCTCATCCGGTGGGGACCCTTGCAGTTTCTGAGGAAGGGAACTAGAGAAACGTATACAGGCCATAGACGGTTCGTTTATCGGCCAAGTTTTTGTCTGAAAGAATAAATCGGCCGATTTTCGCACTGTTAGTGGGGCAATGGAATCGCAGATTTTTGCGGTTCCTCATTTTTTTTATTGGTCATGCTGGAAAATTTGTGAAAAATGGCCGATTTACGCCAAGTTTTTGTCTGAAAGAATAAATCGGCCGATTTTCGCACTGTTAGTGGGGCAATGGAATCGCAGATTTTTGCGGTTCCTCATTTTTTTTATTGGTCATGCTGGAAAATTTGTGAAAAATGGCCGATTTACGCAATCATTGGTGGCAACAGAACAAACAAAAAATAGGAATGCACTGTGAATTACTAAATATACATCTGTAATCAAAAGTCCACATACCGTATTTGTCGGCGTATAAGACGACCCCCTACTTTTCCTGTTAAAATATAGGGTTTGAGCTATACTCGCCATATAAGACTACCCCTCTTCCAACGCACACCAAATAAAAATTAAAAAACATCAGATTTGATTTCAATATGATATGGTATTTCAGTATGGTATTCCAATGATGGGGTGCTATCCCTCCCACTGATACCAATGATGAGGCACTACTCCTCCCACTGACACCAATGGTGGGGCACTATTTCATCCACTGACACCAATGATGGGGCACTATTCCTCCCACTGATACCAATGATGGGGCACTATTCCTCCCACTGATACCAATGATGGGGCACTATTCCTCCCACTGATACCAATGATGGGACACTATTCCTCCCACTGACACCAATGATGGTGCCCCATCATTAGTGTCAGTGTGTGAGGAATAGTGTCCCATCATTAGTGTCAGTGGGAGGAATAGTGCCCCATCATTGGTCAGTGAGAGGAATAGTGCCCCATCATTGGTCAGTGGGAGGAATAGTGCCCCATCATTGGTCAGTGGGAGGAATAGTGCCCCATCATTGGTGTCAGTGGGAAGAATCATGCCCCATCATTGGTGTCAGTGGGAGGAATAGTGTCCCATCATTAGTGTCAGTGGGAGGAATAGTGCTCCATCATTAGTGTCAGTGGGAGGAATAGCACCCCATCATTGGTGTCAGTGGGAGGAATAGCACCCCATCATTGGTGTCAGTGGGAGGAATAGTGTCCCATCATTAGTGTCAGTGGGAGGAATAGTGCTCCATCATTGGTGTCAGTGGGAGGAATAGTGCCCCATCATTGGTGTCAGTGGGAGGAATAGCGCCCCATCATTGGTATCAGTGGCAGGAATTGCGCCCCATCATTGGTGTCAGTGGGAGGAATAGCGCCCCATCATTGGTATCAGTGGAAGGAATAGTGCCCCATCATTGGTGTCAGTGGGGAGGAGGAATAGTGCCCCATCGTTGGTGTCAGTGGGGAGGAGGAATAGTGCCCCATGGTTGGTGTCAGTGGGGGAGGAATAGTGCCCCATCATTGGTGTCAGTGGGGATAATAGTGCCCCACCATTGGTATCAGTGGGGAGAAAAGTGCCCCATCATTGGTGTCAGTGGGGGAGGAATAGTGCCCCATCATTAGTGTCAGTGGGGAGGAGGAATAGTGCCCCATCGTTGGTGTCAGTGGGGAGGAGGAATAGTGCCCCATGGTTGGTGTCAGTGGGGGAGGAATAGTGCCCCATCATTGGTGTCAGTGGGGATAATAGTGCCCCACCATTGGTATCAGTGGGGAGAAAAGTGCCCCATCATTGGTGTCAGTGGGGGAGGAATAGTGCCCCATCATTGGTGTCAGTGGGGAGGAGGAATAGTGCCCCATCGTTGGTGTCAGTGGGGAGAAAAGTGCCCCATCATTGGTATCAGTGGAAGGAATAGTGCCCCATCATTGGTGTCAGTGGGGAGGAGGAATAGTGCCCCATCGTTGGTGTCAGTGGGGAGGAGGAATAGTGCCCCATGGTTGGTGTCAGTGGGGGAGGAATAGTGCCCCATCATTGGTGTCAGTGGGGATAATAGTGCCCCACCATTGGTATCAGTGGGGAGAAAAGTGCCCCATCATTGGTGTCAGTGGGGGAGGAATAGTGCCCCATCATTGGTGTCAGTGGGGAGGAGGAATAGTGCCCCATCGTTGGTGTCAGTGGGGAGGAGGAATAGTGCCCCATGGTTGGTGTCAGTGGGGGAGGAATAGTGCCCCATCATTGGTGTCAGTGGGGGAGGAATAGTGCCCCATCATTGGTATCAGTGGGGAGAAAAGTGCCCCATCATTGGTGTCAGTGGGGGAGGAATAGTGCCCCATCATTGGTATCAGTGGGGAGAAAAGTGCCCCATCATTGGTGTCAGTGGGGGAGGAAAAGTGCCCCATCGTTGGTGTCAGTGGGGAGGAGGAATAGTGCCCCATCTTTGGTGTCAGTGGAGGAGAAATAGTGCCCCATCGTTGGTGTCAGTGGAGGAGGAATAGTGCCCCATCGTTGGTGTCAGTGGAGGAGGAATAGTGCCCCATCGTTGGTGTCAGTGGAGGAGGAATAGTGCCCCATCGTTGGTGTCAGTGGAGGAGGAATAGTGCCCCATCGTTGGTGTCAGTGGAGGAGGAATAGTGCCCCATCATTGGTGTCAGTGGAGGAGGAATAGTGCCCCATCGTTGGTGTCAGTGGAGGAGGAATAGTGCCCCATCGTTGGTGTCAGTGGGGGAGGAATAGTGCCCCATCATTGGTGTCAGTGGGGAGGAGGAATAGTGCCCCATCGTTGGTGTCAGTGGGGAGAAAAGTGCCCCATCATTGGTATCAGTGGAAGGAATAGTGCCCCATCATTGGTGTCAGTGGGGAGGAGGAATAGTGCCCCATCGTTGGTGTCAGTGGGGAGGAGGAATAGTGCCCCATGGTTGGTGTCAGTGGGGAGGAGGAATAGTGCCCCATGGTTGGTGTCAGTGGGGGAGGAATAGTGCCCCATCATTGGTGTCAGTGGGGGAGGAATAGTGCCCCATCATTGGTATCAGTGGGGAGAAAAGTGCCCCATCATTGGTGTCAGTGGGGGAGGAATAGTGCCCCATCATTGGTATCAGTGGGGAGAAAAGTGCCCCATCATTGGTGTCAGTGGGGGAGGAATAGTGCCCCATCGTTGGTGTCAGTGGAGGAGGAATAGTGCCCCATCGTTGGTGTCAGTGGAGGAGAAATAGTGCCCCATCGTTGGTGTCAGTGGAGGAGGAATAGTGCCCCATCGTTGGTGTCAGTGGAGGAGGAATAGTGCCCCATCGTTGGTGTCAGTAGAGGAGGGACCGGAGCCAGGTAAGGTACAGCAGCCCCTCTGCCCACCCCTGTACTTGGTGTCCGTTGGAGGAGGAAGGGGGGTGGCGCCGCCCCTCGAAAAAGTGCCGCCCTGACACCGGCTCGCCGTATACCGGCGTATAAGACGACCTCCGACTTTTCAAAAGATTTTCACGGGTTGAAAAGTCGTCTTATACGCCGGCAAATACGGTAAATACTTCATAAGTCACTTCAAAATTAGTGCACAAAAATTTTTTTTAAAGTCACTTCAAAATTGGCGCAAAAAATATATACTGTATTTTGTATACTTGTGGTCATAATCCACCACCAGAAAAAATAAATAAACTCACCAGAGCTTTTAGCTGATTAATTAAAACCAGCAAAAACGCTGTTGCTCTGGGAGCAGTGAAGTATCCAGGTGGCAAAATCAATACTCTGTATTGAAGAGGGATATCCAAGATTGGGAGCAATACTCTGCAACAGAAGCATCAAACCAGCACCTGGGAACCTTTTATTAAACGTATCCTCCAGTCCTAGTCAAAGAGCCACACTCGGGAATAAAGAAAAAGGATGATGGTGCAGCGAGTTTAAAACATCCTATTTATTCAAAAGTAAGTAAAACACTCACAAAGTCACGCCGACACCAGCATGATAAGCAGTCAGCAATACCATCAGATTGCAATCAGCGAGCAAACCCGCTTACCACGGATACCTCCGCTAGACAGCAGGGAGCGTCCTGACGTCACGACATCCAGGCTCCGCCCTACGCGTTTCGTCACAAATGATGTCCTCACGGAGCGGCAACAGAGCTTGGCAACAGAGCGACCGATGTTTCGTTTTCGGACGAAAAATCGGCCGATAAACAAACAGTCTATGGTCTGCATTATCCTCCATGGGTGTGTCTAGTAACCCGGGGGGTTGTGGAAAAAAGAGTTAAAGGGGCCTGCACCTGTATCTGAGCATTGTGAGTAAATTGGCACTCCACTACATTAGCTTTTAAATTTCCCAACCACAGACTACAGTTTTTTTAGATGCCCCAGGTGTTGTAAAATAAAAATGCAGCTCAGGCAGCAATACTCACTGCCTCTCTAGTGCTGTCACCCTCCACTCCGAAGAACAAAGCATATCCTTGGAGAATTAGAAAACTGCATAGCATAATGTAGAGAACAGCAGCAATATGATCATAGCAGTATGGACTAAGGGCATCAGTCTACTATGCAAGACAAGTCTATTAGCAAGACAGACTCATTAATTATGTCCTCACCCTGACAAAAGGGTTTCTAATTTCAACAAATCCTCTCATAGCCAAGGATATGGCTCGAGGAAACGGAGTCTGATCATCATCAATGGAATTCATGTCCATCCCAAAAGCTACCTAGAAAAAAAAAACAATGAGTTATAATGTATCCCAGGCATTGCCCACATTCAACCCCTAACTTTCTTATTGTCCTCCACAGCATGTTCGAGAAACAACTTTTATTATGCCCCTTGAAGCCATCACCAGAGTTGCTATTGGGAGGCCAATTCTATTGGTGTGGGTTTCTCCCCCAGAACTACATCTCCCAAGAGCCCTTTCCCTACACAGGATATGAAGCAGATTCTTATGAGTCAGGGCAACAACTTAGCAACTTTGTTTTGTTGGTAAAGAAATCAACAATGGGGAGAGGGGGAGAGGGGTAGAAAGGGGTGAGGCACAGGTGATGATCTGTAGTTCAGCACACAGGGCTGGTTGGATTTTTAGTGCAGAAAAGACACTGTTAGAAGTTAGAACCACACTTGAGGTTTTTAAGAGATCAACATACATTTGATGTGCTTTGCTTCTAGTGTATCCATGGTGACTGAGATTCCTGTTCCGAGAACATCCCCAGTGCACGCTCCCAGAACAGTGACCGAGCTGTCACAGACAGCTTTCGTTCTCTGTTTGTAATTGAGAGCTAACCGTGTAACCACTGTGACAACCAATCACAGTGATTACACGACTGAGGAGTTTGCCGCTGCATTAGGACCCAGTTAAAAGGTCACCAGAAGGGGACAGGAAGGAGTTAAGGAGTATAACTAAATTTATTGGGCTATGGAGGACCCCAAAAAAATAAACCACAGTCTAATTTAACCTGCTGCCAATGCATCAAAAAGCTCATGACTCAGCCGATGTTGAGGAAGAAGCTTGAAGCTTGGAAATGTGTTCCTGTATCCTACTGTGCAGGTGAACAGTGGCTATGTCAGGTGGCCTCCATTTCTGGGGTTGTGCATCGGTGACAGTGTTCATTCAGTGACAGCGGCTTTATTCCTTCACAATTGCGCTCTCATACGCTTGCTAGTGGCCAAGTTAAGGGTCCTGGTTCACATTTCTTCACACTAGGCTTTAAGGTGACCCAGACTGTTATGCCTAGAACATGCCATTTTTTTTGTGAATGCAGTTATATCCATTCAATTGCTTGCTGCTTAATATACTACACTATGGGGTTTTGCGCTCGTCTTTCCTTTTGTTTTTCAGGTGAAGGAGGAATGGGCTACCTTCAGGCACACTCGTTTATCCATTACTATACATGCCTGAAAATGGAAGGTCCACACTTCGAAGGCAGAGCAGCATCCACATATATTTAAAAATGTATGCAATGGCAACAGTGTGAAATTTATTTTTGTCTTGTGCACCATATTTTAAAGCGCTAGCTAGAAACTAACTGGAGCGATGATTGCCATTTTCGTTCTACTTACTGGATTTGGTACATGGACACACTTGAGACCTTCAGCAGCCATTGAACTGTGCTGGGCTGCTTGTGTGTCCCTGCACACCAGTGTAACGTATGTCCATATGTAATCTATAGAAAATGTTCTATTTTTTGCCAATGTCTGTACTCAATACTTCTGTTTATGATAGCGCAGCTAAATACCTGGAGTACGGTCGTGCACATCCATTCGTGTCTATCGGAGGTTGTACAGAGCACCTGGGCTTTCCATGCAGTGTGGAAGGATGCTGGAACTTGTGCTGAATGGGTTCAGGTGCCTGCTTGCAAGAGCCCTATGGCCCCTTTCACACTAGGTGGAATCTGATTTGCTCACCAGGGGATCTGTCCGCTGATCCGCTGCTGAGCAGAGCAGGCGGATGACATGTCTCGCTTTGTTCTATGGGCGGGTGGGTGTAAGGTAGGGTAGCCACCTCATCCCTTTAAAACCGAACACATATTAATTACACAGGTTCTGTGGCTGATTAAGGTGGTAATTAAACTCACTGAGTGCCTTATGTGGAATAAATTATCCTCAGAACATGTGTATATAATATGTGTTTGGCTTTAAAGGGATGAGGTGGCAACCCTAGTATAAACAGACGTGTAAAAGGACTGCCTTCTGATCCGATCCACAGACAGAGGGGGGGCAGATCCCCTTCTTTTTTCTTTTTTTTTTGTAGCGGACTGGATCAGATTGGAAGTTGACAGATGTTAATGGTCACAAATCTGTTTACCCCTGCCAGTCCATAGGAATACATGGACTATCCAATCAGGTCCGAATAAAAAACTGACAGGCGGACTTGATCAGAAAGTGGCTTGAGGGAGTATAGTAGTATGCAGAGGGTGAATTCAGAATTCTCAGATTTTCTTCATGGTTAAGACATAAATTCCTCCTCTGCTGTTCTAAACTACGACAAAATAAAACTTGCCATTGATCACTTCTTAATCGTGAATCTGGAGTGAAATTTCATCTCTTCTCCAGTGCTAGATCTGTCTCAGACCTTTGCAATTATGTGCATAGAATTTGCTAATTAAGAGGAAGCCTGAGTTCCATCTGTGTTTGTGATCAATGCTTCCATTAGGGCTGCATCCGTTGTGTGATCCGGTTGTTCAGCTCAAATGCCAAATGTCTGGATGTAGCGAGAAATCTAATCAAAGTCCAGGTATGGGGTGGTCAGATTGGAAGAACCTATCTGCTAGTGTAGGGGCAGCTTTGTTAGTAACAGAAAACCTAAATCTGTTGATTCTAAGTACCTTTGAGATGACATCCAGGGTGACTCTGCAGAACATGTTAAGCATTCCAATCTCAGTTTTTCCGTCAGCCTTTTCTGCCAGTCTTTGCATCAAGTCCTCGGCTTTCTCATTGAAAGGTGCCATCAATCCAGTAAGGTATCTGCATACAGGTAACAGAGGCACCGATTATGAAGGTAAACATACAGGGACCAAGACACCAAAATGTGTCTCCTCATACACATCCATTATAACAGTGCAGAGAGATGCTACCCTCTTATAGCTAAATTCTCTACAATAAAAACTTCAAAAATGGTCTCTCTTTAAATACAGATGAAATATTTGTAAGGTCTTGTTCACACAGGCAGCTGGGGTAGGGTTTGTAGCAAACTTGCTCATCAGAGTTGGACGCGGAGTTCCCCTTTCTCTTTTCTTTTTAGTGGAAGTATTCCTCGATCATGCACTCCCTACCCCCTCCCTTCCTGAGAGGCAAACGTTATCTCCTGAGTGACAGATGGTGGGGGGTCAACACAGGTGAAGGCATGCCCGGTTTGGTGCCAGCAGTCTGTGGAAAGTGTAACCTTTCTCACCCATCATAAAACAGATAAGACCTTCTCCCCGGACTTGAAAGATGTTGAAACCTCATAAAACTGACCAGCAGTTAACTGAACATTCCTCAGGTCAGCTGTCACCTATGTTTCATATCATGGAGTATGAAGCTGTTAGTTTTAATTGAGAGTCCACTGACCTCCGGCCCAAAATATTGTATTGGGCAGAGTCAGAGCCACCCCCCCCCCCCTCCCCTGCAGAGGGATTTTTAAAAAGGACAGGCTGCAAGCCTGAAAGCTAAGCTTAACACACATCTCCTGAATTTAACATCGTAACAGAGGAGATCAAAGACCCTTCCTGCTCTGCACTTGGATCTGCTTACAAACCAAGGCATATTGGTAAGTAACTTAACTCTTTAATTTCCTTCCTATTATCTCTTTGCTGTACCTTTATATGCATATATATATAGTTACATTTTCTTTGTAAATATTTTATTGCACCTGTTTGACTCTTTTAGTAATAAATCTTTCTTTCTGAAAGTGTTAAACTGTTTCTAAGCGCTTAATTGCAATTCACGAATTCCTGCCTTTGAAGAGACGCTACTGTGTTTGTTTAATCCTCTGCCCAATCGGCCTGCGGTGACCGTATTGGACGGGTGACTTTTCAGTCATTATAGTGTATATTTGATAACGGGAGTTTCCCAGTCTCCAACAAAAGTGGTGGTGGCAGTAGAGGGTTAGTTGCGCAATTAACCCGACGCAGTAACAAGCGCATTCAGGCTGCAGGCACTGATTGTAGCCCATTAGCTGGACAATCGCTGTGCAGGGTGCAGCTGGGTGGGGCCTTGTTATGCACGTCACACCGCGGTTTTAGATCGGCTGGTCCTTCGGTCACGAGTTGGTGAGAAGGTCTGGGGTCTGACGCCGTGGGCGTGACGTATTACTGTTAGTCGCTGTTGTGCAATTGTCGCATGTTGATGGCGGCGACCGTGCAATCCGTGACAGGGTTGCCATCTCATACCTTTAAAACCGAACACATATTAATTACACAGATTTTGAGGCTAATTCAATGCACATAAGGCACAAAGGGAGTTTAATAAGCGCCTTAATCAGCCACAGAACCTGTGTAATTAATGTGTTCGGTCTTACCCTAGGTTCTGTGCGGATGGTGCCACTGCGGATCCGCACGACCACCTGCACAGAGAAATGCGGACCCGTGGGCGGGTGCCATTACTTCTAATGGCATGCCGCCTGCACTGGAAAACACAACCATACTGGGAACCGAGGTTCCCGTGTGGGCTGCGTTTTCCAAAGAAATGCAGGGACTTCTTTCCCTGCGTGTCACGAGCATGGGAGTCCATTCAAATGAATGGGCTCTCGTGCCCGTGCAAAACGCGGCCCGCGCGGCCGCGGGGATGTAAAAGCAGGTGGTTGAGCCGTAGTTTTACTGACCCCATCACTCACCTAAAGAAGGGCATGCAGCTGCTCAGGGCTTTACAGAAGTCATGACCGTGATGCTCTGCTTCACTAACAAGGCAAAAATTAAACCACACGTCACGTTCAGCACAGAACACGACCCATTTAAGTGTATGGGGCTGGGCTGCAACCACTCTGCAAATGCATGCATTGCGGTGGTTCAGCCTTTTTATGGTTAAACCAGGTGATGAGAAGGTGACTTATCGCCAAAAGCCCTTTGAAGGGTTGCTACGCGTGAGAACAAGCCCTAAGAAATCTCTTTTACCTACCTAAAAGTTCCTGAATTTGACTTGGTATCAGTCTTTCAGTCCCCTGCACAGTAGAGCTCAGATTGTGGAAGGAATAAGCAGCACCTGCAGCCAATCAGTTGTGTTGCACTGCCAAGGAGCAGGGACAAGACCTGGTCTCCTCCCCTGTTAGGACTGTGTCGTGTAGAGCTGTGCAAATCCCAGAACTGGGTGGACATACATTCAAATCCTTTGGCAGGTAAAACAGCTCATACACTTACAGAGCATCTAGAGTCATTACAAAAATATTGCACTCCCCCCCCCCCTCACTTCTGTCAGATAATGCACCACTTTGCCCAGAAAATTGTTGCAATTACAAATGTTTCGGCATTCTTGTGTTTGTTTCTTTTGTTTGTATTGGTATGACACAAAAAAAGCGGAGAAACAAAAAGCCAAATCTGACACATTCCACGCAAAACTCCACAAATGGACGGGAAAAAATTATTGGCACCTTTTCAAAATTGTAAGATATAATTGCATTCCAAGTTTGTGATGTTCCTGTAATATGTAATTAAACTCACCTGTATCAATTAACAGGTGCTGACAATATAGAAATCACATCGGCAACCAGTTAAAATGGTGAAAAAAAAAAATCAATTCAATCTTTATTCTGTTGTGTGCCACATGGAGCATGGAGAAGAGAAAGAGCCGCAAATAATTGTTTTAGGATTTGAGAATACAAATTGTGGTAAAGTATTAGTAAGACCTCATCTGGAATATGCAGTTCAGTTTTGGGCACAGATTCACAAATAGAACATTGGGGAACTGGAGAAAGTACAGAGAAGGGCAACCAAACTGATAAGAGGCATGGAGGAGATCAGCTATGAGGAAAGATTAGAGGAACTGAATTTATTCTCTCTTGAGGAGATTAAAGGGGGATATGATCACCATGTATAATACATAAGGGGGGATATGATCTCCATGTATAATACATAAGGGGGGATATGATCTCCATGTATAATACATAAGGGGGGGATATGATCTCCATGTATAATACATAAGGGGGGATATGATCTCCATGTATAATACATAAGGGGGGATATGATCTCCATGTATAATACATAAGGGGGGGGATATGATCTCCATGTATAATACATAAGGGGGGATATGATCTCCATGTATAATACATAAGGGGGGATATGATCACCATGTATAATACATAAGGGGGGGATATGATCTCCATGTATAATATATAAGGGGGGATATGATCTCCATGTATAATACATAAGGGGGGATATGATCTCCATGTATAATACATAAGGGGGGATATGATCTCCATGTATAATACATAAGGGGGGATATGATCTCCATGTATAATACATAAGGGGGGATATGATCTCCATGTATAATACATAAGGGGGATATGATCTCCATGTATAATACATAAGGGGGATATGATCTCCATGTATAATACATAAGGGGGGATGTGAGCTCCATGTATAATACATAAGGGGGGATATGATCTCCATGTATAATACATAAGGGGGGAGATATGATCACCATGTATAATACATAAGGGGGGATATGATCTCCATGTATAATACATAAGGGGAATATGATCTCCGTGTATAATATATAAGGGGGGGGATATGATCACCATGTATAATACATAAGGGGGGATATGATCACCATGTATAATACATAAGGGGGGATATGATCTCCATGTATAATACATAAGGAGGGATATGATCTCCATGTATAATACATAAGGGGGGATATGATCTCCATGTATAATACATAAGGGGGGATATGATCTCCATGTATAATACATAAGGGGGGATATGATCTCCATGTATAAATACATAAGGGGGGATATGATCTCCATGTATAAATACATAAGGGGGGGATATGATCTCCATGTATAATACATAAGGGGGAGATATGATCTCCATGTATAAATACATAAGGGGGGATATGATCTCCATGTATAAATACATAAGGGGGGATATGATCTCCATGTATAATACATAAAGGGGATATGATCACCATGTATAATACATAAGGGGGGATATGATCTCCATGTATAATACATAGGGGGGGGGGGGATATGATCTCCATGTATAATACATAAGGGGGGATATGATCTCCATGTATAATACATAAGGGGGGATATGATCTCCATGTATAATACATAAGGGGGGGATATGATCTTCATGTATAATACATAAGGAGGGATATGATCTCCATGTATAATACATAAGGGGGGATATGATCTCCATGTAGAATACATAAGGGGGGATATGATCTCCATGTATAATACATAAGGGGGGGATATGATCTTCATGTATAATACATAAGGAGGGATATGATCTCCATGTATAATACATAAGGGGGGATATGATCTCCATGTAGAATACATAAGGGGGGATATGATCTCCATGTATAATACATAAGGGGGGATATGATCTCCATGTAGATTACATAAGGGGGGATATGATCTCCATGTATAATACATAAGAGGGGGATATGATCTCCATGTATAATACATAAGGGGGGGATATGAGCTCCATGTATAATACATAAGGGGGGATATGATCTCCATGTATAATACATAAGGGGGGATATGATCTCCATGTATAATACATAAGGGGGGATATGATCACCATGTATAATACATAAGGGGGGATATGATCTCCATGTATAATACATAAAGGGGGATATGATCTCCATGTAGATTACATAAGGGGGGATATGATCTCCATGTATAATACATAAGGGGGATATGATGTCCATGTATAATACATAAGGGGGGGATATGATCTCCATGTATAATACATAAGGGGGGGATATGATCTCCATGTATAATACATAAGGGGGGATATGATCACCATGTATAATACATAAGGGGGGATATGATCTCCATGTATAATACATAAGGGGGGATATGATCTCCATGTATAATACATAAGGGGGGATATGATCTCCATGTATAATACATAAGGGGGGATATGATCTCCATGTATAATACATAAGGGGGATATGATCTCCATGTATAATACATAAGGGGGGATATGATCTCCATGTATAATACATAAGGGGGGGATATGATCTCCATGTATAAATACATCAGTGGTTCATATAGTGAACTCGGTGTAGAGTTATTCCCCCTGAGGTCATCACAGAGGACAAGGGGACGCTCTTTACGTCTGGAGAAAAAGAAATTTAATCTCCAAACACGGAAAGGTTTCTTCACAGTGAGAGCTGTGAAAATGTGGAATAGACTCCCTCAAGAGTTGGTTCTGGCCAGCTCAGTGGATTGCTGTAGGAAAGTTCTGGATTCTTTCTACACAGAATATAACTGGATATAACATTTATAGGTAAAGTTGATCCAGGGAATACTTTTTGTGTTTTGTACAAAAAAGAATAAAAAGACCTAGAAGGAACTTTGTTTTACATAATGCTTACATGGCAGCACATTATAATCCATATACAGGATTCACAGATAAAGGCATATAAGATGAAGGTATAGCAGGATACATTCAAAGAGCTTTGATGGTAAAGAAGCAGAAAAACCCTGACATAACCAACCTGGATAGTCTAGGCAGTCATGGAGCTGGTATATTCCCATAAATAGTACAAATTCAGCAAGAGCAAACAAAGAAAGGGGGAAAGAGGGAGAGACTACTATCCTTCCCTCCATAACAGATCAATCAACCATGTACTGAGCATGCTCAGGTTAACAGCCATAAGGAACATGGCAAAAGTGAGCTACATTGAATCCAAAAGATATAGTATGAACACAAGAAAAGGATTAGGAAGAGAAAAGGAAAGGGCACAGAAAACCTGACCAAAATCCTGCACTCCCTACACAGATAAGATGAACATTGTAAGTGGTGTAGCTGGGGATCCCAAACCCTTCTAAATTTGGCTTGTTATTGCGAAAGATACTAACCAATTTTCCATTTAACATGATCCAGGTAAGTTTGCGCTTCATTACAGATATGTCAATCGCAGGAGTCTTCAAGCAGTGGCAATAGATATCTTAGCCACCAAAAACATTTAGAAGATAAGAGTTTTGGGAATCTCATCAACATGTTAATTTACACAGGCCACTTGAGCTTGTTTAGGAATATTGATCATTGTTACTGGATATATTAAATTGTGCTCTCTCGCCCAAAAGCTTCTAACCTTGGGGCAAGTCTACCAGGTTAGAAACGTCGTTCCCTCTTGGCCGTAGCCTCAGAAGCAAAACAATACATAATTTTAGAAGCCTGGCTGGGACTAGGTAGCAATGTGACAGGACATTGTAATTATTCACACTATATTTTAATAGTTTCCAGCCTAGTCCTATTAATCTGAATGATCTTGAAGATTGTAAACTTACAAACCCACTTTCAAAAAAGCTGGGACACTGTATAAAATCTACATAAAAACAGAATGCAGTGATTTGCAAATCTCAACCCAAACCCAATGCCCCTGCCAGTGCTGGAAGATGGAAATCAATTGCTTATGGGTCTTGCGCTGGCTTGCTGCATTGTGAACACAACAGGTCGGTAGCTCAGCACAGGAGCCATTCAGAAAATGCTTTGCATTTTCTGAATTATTATTATTATTATTACATTGAGTTTATATAGCGCCAAAGGGTTTGCTCAGCGCTGTACAATATAGGGGGGGACAATACATGGCACAGTACAACAATAACAAACAACGTACGAGGGGTTAGAGGGCCCTACTCTTTCGAGCTTACAATCTAGGAGGGAGGGGGTAGTGGTACAGTAGGAAGTGGCTGAGGGGAGTGAAGTGGTGGGAGGAATGAGGGAGGATGGCCGTTAGGTGAGGGTGGGGTAGGCTTCCCTGAAGAGATGGGTTTTGAGGGAGCGCCTGAATGTGAGGAGGGAAGGCGACAGTCTGATGGATTGGGGCAGTGAGTTCCAGAGGATGGGGGAGGACCTGGAGAAGTCTTGCAGTAGTGCGTGGGAGGAGGAGACCAGGGAGCAGGATAGAAGGAGGTCCTGTGAGGAGCGAAGGGTACGGATAGGGCGGTACTTGGGGATCAGGTTGGTGAGGTAGTCAGGGACAGTGTTGTGAACGGCTTTGTAGGTCAGGGTTAGAAGTTTAAATTTGATGCGTTGGGCAATTGGGAGCCAGTGGAGGGAGAAGCAGAGGGGGGTGGCAGAGGTGGAGCGGTTGGTGAGGTGGATGAGTCTAGCTGCCGAGTTCAGGATGGTCTGAAGCGGGGAGAGTTTGCACTGGGGTAGGCCGGTGAGGAGGGAGTTGCAGTAGTCGAGGCGTGAGATAATCAGGGAGTGTACGAGTAGTTTAGTGGTGTCTGGGGTAAGGAAGGAGCGTATCTTGGCGATGTTGCGGAGGTGTAGCCTGCATGTGTTTGTAAGTGATTTGACATGAGGTTGGAAGGAAAGGTTTGAGTCCAGAATGACGCCAAGGACTTTGGCTTGCGGGGCGGGAATGATAGTGGTGTTGTTGGTGATGATGGATAGGATGGGGGGGGTGTGGGCAGGGGGAAAGACGAGGAGCTCGGTTTTGGAGAGGTTAAGCTTGAGGAAATGTAGCGACATCCAGTCTGAATGAATGCAAAGCAATCTCTGATTGGATGAGGAGGAGAGCATGGCATCTCCTCTCTCCCTCGTTCAGTCAGAGAACGCATTGCATTCATTCAGTACAACAGGGCAGCTGCTCAGCACAGGACTGTGAAGTTAGTGGAGACCACTGGAGTAGCAGTGTCTACATCAGTAATTTCCAGCTTCCAGGGGCATCAGCCAGGCATGGTATATACATAGTTACATTGGTCCAAGCTGGAACAATGCAACTATGTATAAAATATCCAGATCTGGAATTCTTCTTTAACATTTTACATTGCATGTAGTTTGCATGGCGTTTGCATTAAAAGCAGTGTCTATTTTGAGTTTCAACGTCTGGTTAATATTTGTTCTTACGTTCTACTAAACGCTGGATCCATAATTCTCCTCTGTTTGTGCCAGTGATCATAATCCCGATCTGTCACCAAGCCTTTTCCCAAGAACCTGGTATATGATGGGTAACAAAACAAAACATTTGTTAAAGTGTTAATGTAACTTTTGCATAACTAAAGGTATCAGTGTTATTTTAGTTGGGGCAGCTACATGGATCTGCATAGTTTTCTCAGTCTAGGTTTCCTTTAGAGCAGGGGTATCCAACCTGCGGGTCAAGAGAGTTCAGAATGCCAGGCACATCTGGAGGGATGCTGTGCAAGCAGAGAAGCCACAGCGGCCAGCAGGGATCACCTTGTTACAGGCATGTATAGAGGGACACCAGGGATGATGTGGAAGCATAGCAGTCATGGCGGCCAGCACCGAGAATCCAGGCACAGACACAGCTGTAGGGATGCCAGGGCTAACTTTTTTGTAAGACCATTCGCAGCAGTGAATACAGGCACTCCACATAGTGCCAGGCAAATAAATGCCTTATGGCTGTATCTAGGGGGGTTCAAGGGCTACACCCCCGCCCCCCAAGATTTCAGTCGTGACTCCCCGTCCACAACCTCCTTTCTAGCCCCTAACATAGTGCTGAGTGGGGAGGTAGAGGGGATGTAGTGAACGGGGGTCTTTGGGGGGGAGCAACTAAAATCTGGGGTGGGGGGGTGGGCAGCGCATGTTGCCCTCTAACCTTTTCAAAAAAATATTACAATAAAAATAATATAGATAGATATTATGTATATCCATGATCGTTAACTTGTGATCTTCCTGAATTTTCTTCTCACCAGCTATCCTTATTGTTAGTTTATTTTATGTATGACAATTCCTCTTCTTCCAGTGTGGCCCAGGAAGGTCAAAAGGTTGGACACCCCTGATTTAGGTATAACTAAAAGGCAAAACCTTTTTTTTTCCCTTTTGGATAGAGTGTAAAGGGATAAGATCCTCTGTCATCTTTGTATTGCTGTCTGTGAAAGTAAATACCAAATTTTTGGTTGTCAACAGAACAGGACCAGAAGGGAAATCTTCCTAGTGGGGTCACCAGTTCTGGTGACAACCAGGGATTTACTCACTTTGGAGGAATTTCTTCTAACTTCCAGCTTTGGCTATGGGACAAGAAGTGAAGAGAAATCTACCCAATGGGGACACAGATGGAAAACAAAATGACCGGGGTTATAACCCTCCCTTCCACTATCCAAAATGAAGAAAGTTTTGCTTTTAGTTCTACATTAAGCACAGATGTTTTTATGGACATAGCAGGTGTTTGACCTTTTGTATTGGATAACCCCAATATGATTTCTATGTAATATGTATATGGAATATTCTGAAAGATGTTGTACATACCGAACACCAAACAGGTTAGACATACGGCTGTAAAACCAGTCCTTTGTGTATTTTGGAGACATCAGGAATTCCTACAATAAGGTATAAAAATAGATCTTAGAGCATTGCTCCACCCTTCAATCAAATATAATGACCACTTCGTAACAGTGATTTTTATTATTTTCCTGTACATGGTTGCACCAGTGTCACTTGTCAAAAATACCTGCTTTACCTTGGTAATCCCATTCTATGTAGCCTTCAAAATTTCTTTACAGGGGTCTCAATTGCCCAGACACATGTGCATTCTAACTGATATTTTGTGCACTATTTAAGCCCTTGTTGCCTAAATCCATGGCAGGTACAGTGCTGCAATATGATGCTACCAGAGCTTTATAGTGTATCTAAGCTCGAGAACAAAAAATCAATATGTAGGCTCACTAGTTCTTAGATGTGTTGACTGCATTGTTTTATTTTTGGTGGCTTTATCTTTTTTTTCACACTTTCTGTCCCTGGGTGACAATGCATACTCACTGTACCATATCAATGGAAGAGCAGTGTGGTCAGCCTAAGGTAGGAAGTGTTAGGACTACCTCCTCTTCGTTTTAGCGGCATAACATACAGGGTTGACGTGTCCTGTAGTTAACTGCAATGACTGGGAACAATGCTAACTTCCTTCTCCTGAGATCAGCCAGGTGTAGAGCTTTGGAGTCTGCTCACTCCACTTGCAGTCAATAATCCAAGAAAATAGACCGCATGCCAAAAACGTCTCGCTCCAGTAAAGGTTTATTGCAATGACAGCACACTGCTCAGTACTACCGAGGGCCAGTTCCAAAATGCGCTTCACCCACAGTAGGGCTTAGTTCTGCATGACTGAGCCTTGCTGTGGGTAATACGCATTGGGGATATCACTTAGGCTGGGAGTGAGTGGTGTACTATCATTGCAGTAAACTTTGACTGGAGCAAGATGTTTATGGCGTGTGGCCTGTTTTCTTGGATTATTGACTGCAGTAGGAATGAGCTTGAATTTTACTTCGGATTTGGTCGGAACCCAGAAGGCAGCTGTCAGTGCCAATGGGCTGCAAGCGAGGGATTCCCCATCATGCAGCAGTGTGTACACAAAGGGTTGAGGATACTCATGACATCATTGTCCTAATATGGCCACATGTCATATTAGGTCAAAAATTACACAAGCATCCGCACCCTCTCATGTAAAGATGCATGATGGGAATTCGCCCACCTGCAGCTCATAGGCCTGGCATTGACAGCTGCCTTCTGGGTTTGGATGAACGTGGGTGTGGACCAAACACAAGCTCATCACTACTGACAACTCTCTATGCTCTCTGCTCTAATGCACTGTTATTAGCTCACAGGATTTCAAGCACGACAAATAAATATATATATAGAGTTGTGTTTAAAATAATAGCAGTCAGACATCACTAACCGGATCAATCACTGTTTTTGGTAGAAATGATATTTCTACATGGCAAATAATTTACTAGCAAGTGTAGTAGAGTAATAGAAATCCAACAGACCCAACAGTCATGACATGCATGCTGCTGATTCTGTGTCATTGAATCACTCATTGAAAGGGGCGTGTTCAAAATAATAGCAGTGTGGAGTTCTATTAGTGAGGTCATTCATTCTTTGAAAACCAGGTGGCAATTATTGCCCTTATTTAAGGAAAGAAGGCAGAAAATGTTGTACATGCTGGTTACAGTGCATTTCTCTCTGAAATTCTGAGGAAAATGGGTCATTCCAGACATTGTTCAGAAGAACAGCGTACCTTGATTAAAAAGTTGATTGGGGAGGGGAAAACATATAATGAAGTGCAGAAAATGATAGGCCGCTCAGCTAAAATGATCGCAAATGCTTTAAAATGGCAACCAAAACCTGAAAGACGTGGAAGAAAGTGAAAAACTACCATTCGAATGGATAGAAGAATAGCCAAAATGGCGCGGACTCAGCCAACAATCAGCTCCAGGAAGATGAAAGAAGGTGTGACGTTCCCTGTGAGGACTGTTACAATTAGAAGACGCCTATGTGAAGCCAAGCTATCTGCAAGAAGCCCCCGCAAAGTCCCACTGTTGGAAAAAAGACGTACTGAAGAGGTTCCAATTTGCCAAAGAGCACATTGACTGGCCTAAAGAGAAATGGCGCAACATTTTGTGGACTGATGAAAGTAAGATTGTTCTTTTTGGGTCTAGTGGGCGGAGACAGTTTGTCAGACGACCCCCAAACACTGAATTCAAGCCACAGTAGACTGTGAAGACTGAAGCATGGTGG
This sequence comes from Staurois parvus, assembly GCF_062004578.1. NCBI lineage: Eukaryota > Metazoa > Chordata > Amphibia > Anura > Ranidae > Staurois > Staurois parvus. The sequence continues at coordinate 557,307 of NW_028319194.1, read as the reverse complement.
TGCAAGCATCATGATATGGGGATGTTTCTCATACTACGGTGTTGGGCCTATTTATCGCATACCAGGGATCATGGATCAGTTTGAATACATCAGAATACTTGAAGAGGTCATGCTGCCTTATGCTGAAGAGGAAATGCCCTTGAAATGGGTGTTCCAACAAGACAACAACCCCAAACACACCAGTAAACGTGCAACATCTTGGTTCCAGACCAACAAGATGGACGTTATGGAGTGGCCAGCCCAATCCCCGGATCTTAATCCAATAGAAAACTTGTGGGGTGACATCAAAAATGCCGTTTCTGAGGCAAAACCAAGAAAGAGAGAAGAACTGTGGAATGTGGTCCAATCATCCTGGGCTGGAATACCTGATCACAGGGGCCAGAAGTTGGGTGACTCCATGCAACACAGATGTACAGCAGTTCTCAGAAACAGTGCGACTACAACCAAATATTCATGAAGTCATTCAAAGGAAAGCAAAATCTTCAAACATTTCTCAGTTTATATAGTGAATGTTTGAGTTTGTAAAGAAGAATACAAACACTGCGATTTTTTTGAACCGTCTAATATTCACTTTTCTTCAATTATTTTAGAGGAACAACACACATTTGATCTATTTTTCTTCATGTTTTGGTTTGGAATAGAATGTGTCGTGTTCCCAATGCATTTGTGTGGATGGAAATAAAAGCCATTAGAAGGATTTTGAGCTTTATTCACTTTTTTCAACACACTGCTATTATTTTGAACACAACTGTATATATATATATACACACACACTCACCGGCCACTTTATTAGGTACACCTTGCTAGTGCTAATAACATATCCCCCACACCACTCCTAGATTGTAAGCTCCGAGGAGCAGGGCCCTCCTATCCCTCTTGTATTGAATTGTACTGTTGCTGTATTGTCTCCCATTATATTGTAAAGCGCTGAGCAAACTTTTGGTGCTATATAAATCCTGTATAATAATATTAATTACACCACCACCAGCAGCCTGGACCGTTGATACAAGGCAGGATGGATCCATGCTTTCATGTTGTTCACTCCAAACTACCATCTGAATGTTGCAGCAACCAGTCTGCCCATTCTCATCTGACCTCTGACATCAACAAGGCATTTTTGTCCACACAACTGCTGCTCACTGGATATTTTCTCTTTTCTGGACCATTCTCTGTAAACCCTAGAGATGGTTGTGCATGAAAATCCCAGTAGATTAGTAGTTTTTGAAATACTCAGACCAGATCAGACTCAGATAAGACTCAGTCTAGCACCAACAACCATGCCACATTCAAAGTCATTTAAATCTCCTTTCTTCACAAGGGTTGTACAACATCAGCCACTCTGAATCATGGGAGTTTGAAATTCAGTAAGTCGTGTTCACCACGTCTACATGCCTAGATGCATTGAGTTGCTGCCATGTGATTGGCTGATTAGCAAATTGTGTTTCCAAGCAATTGAACAGGTGTACCTAATAAAGTATCCAGTGAGTATATATATATATATATATATATATATATATATATATATACAGTGGGGATCGAAGGTTTGGGCACCCCAGCTAAAAATTTGTATTAATGTGCATAAAGAAGCCAAGGAAAGATGGAAAAATCTCCAAAAGGCATCAAATTACAGATTAGACATTCTTATAATATGTCAACAAAAGTTAGATTTTATTTCCATCATTTACACTTTCAAAATAACAGAAAACAAAAAATGGCATCTGCAAAAGTTTGGGCACCCTGCAGAGTTAATATCTACTGCCCCCTTTGGCAAGTATCACAGCTTGTAAACGCTTTTTGTAGCCAGCCAAGAGTCTTTCAATTCTTGTTTGAGGTATCTTTGCCCATTCTTCCTTACAAAAGTCGTCCAGTTCTTTGAGATTTCTGGGCTGCCTGTCACGCACTGCTCTTTTAAGGTCTATCCACAGATTTTCAATTATGTTGAGGTCAGGAGATTGTGAAGGCCATGGCAAAACCTTCAGTTTACGTCTCTTGATGTAATCTCCCGTGGATTTCGAGGTGTGTTTAGGATCATTATCCATTTGTAGAAGCCATCCTCTCTTTAACTTCAGCTTTTTTACAGATGGCATCAAGTTACCATCCAAAATTTGCTGAAATTTTATTGAATCCATTTTTCCTTCTACTCGTGAGATGTTCCCTGTGCCACTGGCTGCAACACAACCCCAAAGCATGATTGATCCAACCCCATGCTTAACAGTTGGACAGAGGTTCTTTTCATTAAATTCTGTGCCCCTTCTTCTCCAAACGTACCTTTGCTCATACTGGCCAAAAAGTTCAATTTTAACCTCATCGGTCCACAGAACTTGTTTCCAAAATGCATCAGGCTTTTCTATATGTTCATTTGCAAAGTTCAAACGATGATTTATGTGGTGAGGATGTAGAAGAGGTTTTCTTCGGATGAATCTTCCATGAAGACCATATTTGTACAAGTATCTCTTTATAGTGGAATAGTGTACCACAACTCCAGTGTCTGCCAGATCTTTCTGGAGGGATCGTGCAGTCAAACGTGGGTTTTGAATTGTTTTTCTCACAATCCTGCGAGCTGTTCTGTCTGATATTTTTCTTGGTCTTCCAGATCTTGCTTTAACTTCCACTGTTCCTGATGACTGCCATTTCTTAATTACATTCCGAACAGAGGATACTGACATCTGAAAACGCTTTGCTATCTTCTTATAGCCTTCTCCAGCTTTGTGAGCGTCAACTATTTTCAGTTTCAGTTTTCTAGACAACTGCTTAGAAGAACCCATGGTGCTGATTGTTGGGGCAAGGTCAGATGAGTCTGGGCATTTAAAACCTTTGAGATTGACATCATCTGGTCTTCCCAGACGATGATTGAGAACAATCCATGACACTGGCAGGTCTCAGCTTTGCAAAGGGGGCAGTACAAGATATTAACTCTGCAGGGTGCCCAAACTTTTGCAGACGCCATTGTTTTGTTTTCTGTTATTTTGAAAGTGTAAATGATGGAAATAAAATCTAACTTTTGTTGACATATTATAAGAATGTCTAATCTGTAATTTGATGCCTTTTGGAGATTTTTCCATCTTTCCTTGGCTTTTTTATGCACATTAATACAAATTTTTAGCTGGGGTGCCCAAACTTTCGATCCCCACTGTATATATATATGTGTGTATATATATATATATAATGTATTTATTTGTGCAAAAATTGTGTATTTAGTGGTTTGCCTGAAGTTCTGCTTTATCCTACCTTTATATATTGAAGGAAAATTTGTACTCACATCCACAGATTTAGGGGTCTTATTTGAATAAATGTGTGAACCTTGGGGGAACGCTGTGTGAATCTTGGGTACGGTAAATAAAATGCTTAAACAGGTTACTTATGTTATATTGTACTACATCTTATGATGACACATCTTATGTTTGCTCTAATGTTTCAACTGGTTCACTGAAGGTCCAGGGAGGATGCAGAGATGGAGATATTCTTACCTTTACTGCTTCTGGGCTGACAACTAAGACTATCACATTGTGTAAAAAATTAATCCGTACGACTGGGCCGTATCTCTGGCTCCTGGAAAAAAAAAAGAAAAGCAAAGGCACAGGTAAATTTATTGATCATGAAGTATTTGGAACAAGAGCTGTGTACTGCATGTAGTGGGAATTTGGTGTGACACTCCTTTTTCTTACACACCCCTCTTGCTCTTTCAGAAATATATGGCTATCAGTTTGTCATGACACGACACGGCAAATGTTTTCAAACAAGCACCCTTTGTCAAGATAACAGTGTCTTGGAAATTCGCTTTGAACAAGTTTCTCCTTACCGTGAGTACTCGCAGTTGGATGCGCAGCAATCCCCCATACAGCTGTGCGAATCTCGCTTACCACGACTGCAGCTTAGCTCCACGATTCCTGCGCCTCCAACTGGTTTAGCTATCTCAGAATTATGGGGAAATGGAGCTCCAGTTACCTAAGAATGATCAGGCGACACTCTCAGGTTGCTGTTGGAATTCACAAAGAGACTGGTTTCAGACTCAGTCCCTGGTTTTATTACACACACACACACGCCCCCCACATGAGTCAGGTCAATCCCCTTCCACAGAACAATGCAATGGGGAGTGCCTATACACAGGATGTACATTCAGATTGGAGCATAGCCTTTCCTATTATCTATCACCAGTCCTCCCCTCCCTTCCCCTCCATGAGCTCTCTGAGGGAAGCAAACTTCCTATCCTATTAGCTCCAAGTGGTATGTAAATTCTCTGTACAAGCATCCCTTAGATTAAACAGTGCCAGTCTGTATCTGAATGGGCCTGATACGATCTTTATTAAAACACATCCATCCAGATACAGTTCAGGTCGGTAATGGCTTGTAAGATATACATGAGCCTACATGCGGAGTTCACACTGCTTGGCGCCTTGCGTTGCGAAGTCCATGTGGTACTATGCTGCTGATATGTGGATACAGGCCCGCGGCCTACCGCCGGCGGCATTCGCATTGAATGCCGTGGTGGCATACACGCCGGTCTATAAGCGCAGATCTGCCATCTCATCCGTTACCGAGCTGAGTACTGTAATACATACATTGTACATGCGCATGGCCCAATTGCAGTCTTCAGAGCTTTAATTAAGCCACACGAGAGACATATGAATAACATTAATATATGACACATTTAAAGTTCAACCTGTAAATACAAAATTTCCATGACAACAGTCACAGTTGAAGTGCTTGTGCTATCCATATTTTTCAGACCATGAGTAATGGCGACATCCATTCATTTGCCCCTTTCAGTGCCAGGTGTCCCTAAGGCCTTGTTCACACCATGGTGCAGAGATGTGAGTTTTTCTGCACACATTCTGCAAGGGCACCAGAAACACTATTGTTTTCTATGTGCCCTGTTCACATCATAGCACTAGTATCATGTGAAGATTGGTTTCTGTGCAAGAATCTGAAACGTGCATAAAACTGATTTAAACTGATGTCTCTGCATGTGAAATCTGCATGTTTTTTCCATTTGCACTTCTACTGCACGTATGGTATGAATGAGGCCTAAAGCGCCATAGAATTAGAATTTTTAAATTTTCTTTTTGTTAATGTTCATTCAGTTTTCTAACAGTTGGCAGAATCAAATCAGAAAGTGTTTTCTACCATAGTGATGGGAAAATTGGAAGGAACAGGATGAAACATTTTTCTTGAGTAAACAAAATTCTAACTGTGAATGTGAAAAACTTGACTATTGCACCAGAGATAGGCTCGTCCACTTCCCCATTATCACCATTACCGTTCCGCGCTAACCCCCTTCCTCTTAACCAATTATTAACAAAAGACATAACACCAATTTTGGAGTAAATGGCCAGCATGGCCTTTTAATAACAACTCAAGTTACAATACACCAACCATTCCTTATAACAGAAACCCCCAGAATTGTTGTTGGTCTTCGAAGGCACCCGAAAATGATCCGAAATGCACCTGCGGACAACCATATACACTAGGCCTCCAGCCGCTACCAACCAGCTCGGAGACAACCATACCGTCCGCAGTGCAGCACCACCACCTTCCAGTTAAACCTCGGTTAACTGGGAATGTCCCCGGGCATCCCATACCACGGATGGGTCCCACACCATTGTTGTACACCGTCCAAATAAGAACCGCCTCCAAAGACCAACAACCGTCCATGAACCAACATAATCCCCCCCTTCACCTGGAGGGACCCAAAACTCACCCAAACAGGGAGGGCGGGAGGGAAGCTCACACTCTTGCCGTCCAGCTAACTGACGCCCCCTCACAGAACCTCCCACCCTAAGGTGCAGCAAAACCCCACCTACACCAACCTCTACCAATCAGCTACCCCCCACTAACAATAACAAATCCCCCTGGAGCTACCTTAACCCTTTCTGCTCTTCCTTCCCCCACTCTGGGCCTAGTCATGTATGCCCTGCGCTATTTCTTCTTTATTTCGCTACGGGCATTTCTTTACAAATTGTAATAGGTGTGATACACAGAAAAGAAACCTGTTCCCGCCCCCATGAAGTCATACGACATCCTCGGGTTGAAGTGGTTATAGCAGGATGAAGTCTGCACCAGCAGCATCATCCCAGTTTCAAAGTGTTCTGCTGACAATTCTCTGTTCAGCAGAAGCGATGCAAGTGGCTGAACAGCAGAAGTGATTCAGAGTGGCTGATGCTGTACAACCCTTGTGAAATCAATAACGCTGATAAAAAATAAAAAACAATTAAACAGACAGTGTAAAAAAATAAAAATAATAATAAAAACATTTAAAGCCCCCCCCCGTCCTAATGTGCAAATGCGAACACATACAAGTCCAGTACACATATTTAAACAGCGATTACACCATACTTATGAGGTATCATTGTGAACGTCAGAGCAAGAGCAATGGATTTAGCTCCAGACCTCCCGTGTAACTGGTAACCTGTGAAGGCCTTTAAAGCGTTGCCTATGAAAATATTTAGGTACCGTAGCTTGGTGCCGTTCTATGAGCGTACGCAATTTTAGTGCGTGACATGTTACTTGGGATAACATCATTTTTTTTATTCACAACAATTAGGTATTGTATAGTGTTTGTGCAAAATGAAATTCATTAAAGTGTATTTTTGCCCAAAAAATTGTGTTTGAAAAACCGCTGCGTGACACAAAAAATAGCAACACCCACCATTTTATATTCTCTAGGGCTTCTGATAATGAAATATATAATGTTTGGGGGTTCTGAGTAATTTTCTAGCAAAAAATACAGATTTTTACATGTAGGAGAGAAATTTCAGAATTGGCCCAGTAGGGAACTGGTCAATATGTCTGGGATTCCAGTCAAGTAGCAGATCTGGACAAACTTAATCATCTGCATTGTGTAAAAACGCTGTTGATCCTGTCTTCTCTGATCCTCCCCTTCTTCCAGTGTCCCCCTTTTATTTCCTGATAAGACATATCGTGTGGAGTCACTCTGCAGAAGCTCAGTTTGATGTGTATTGCTAGAGAGGTTTGTTTTTTTCTTGGGAGGGTGCATGTGATCAGCACAGGGCCAATCAGCGCTCTCCAGACAGAGGTCAAGGGTCATGCATTCTCCTAGAGAAAAATAAAAAATCTGCCTACAAGCTTTAATCAATGCTCAGCTGGACACTGATAGAAGTCACAAGACTGCTATGTACTGCTGATGAGAAAAGGTATTTGTCAGTTTATATTTACTAAAACTATTGCATTTCCATGTTCTGTGTATTGTGGGAGACCAGATATAGTAAATGCAGGGTCCGGGGAGACCAGATATAGGGAATGCAGGGTCCAGGGAGACCGAATATAGTGAATGCAGGGTCCGGGGAGACCAGATATAGTGAATGCAGGGTACGGGGAGACCGGATATAGTAAATGCAGGGTCCGGGGAGAGCGGATATAGTGAATGCCGGGTCCAGGGAGACCAGATATATTGAATGCAGGGTCCAGAGAGACCAGATATAGTGAATGCAGGGTCCGGGGAGACCGGATATAGTGAATGCGGGGTCCGGGGAGACCAGATATAGTAAATGCAGGGTCCAGGGAGACCAGATATAGTGAATGCAGGGTCCAGGGAGACCGGATATAGTGGATGCAGGGTCCTCGGAGTCCAGATATAGTGAATGCAGGGTCCGGGGAGACCAGATATAGTGAATGCAGGGTCCGGGGAGACTAGATATAGTGAATGCAGGGTCCGGGGAGACCAGATATAGTGAATGCAGGGTCCAGGGAGACCGGATATAGTGAATGCAGGGTCCTGGGAGCCCAGATATAGTGAATGCAGGGTCCGGGGAGACCAGATATAGTGAATGCAGGGTCCGGGGAGACTAGATATAGTGAATTCAGGGTCCTGGGTATAGTAGCACTTTAGGTAAATATGAGAAAAGGAAAAGCAAAAGCAAGGAAAAAGAACGGAGAGAGAGAGGTAGTGGGCTAAGGGAACTGGAGGGGGAAAAGGGGGTCATCCCCGGGGAGCAGGAATCCCTAATTGAGCAGTATAAATCACAGGTGATTGACACAGGTTAAGTGTATTGGAGGAATTCATCAGAGAAGCGGCAGAGATTCCCGTAAATCCATCTGGTCTATGTTCCTCAGACTTGTCCCGAAAAGCAGAAGTCAGGTCTTCCATCTGTTCAACATCATTCACTCTTGCAAGCCACTGGGCCAAAATTTATTTTCAAACGTTAAAAACCTACTTCAATTGGGGTCAAGGGTCATGCATTCTCCTAGAGAAAAATAAAAAATCTGCCTACAAGCTTTAATCAATGCTCAGCTGGACACTGATAGAAGTCACAAGACTGCTATGTACTGCTGATGAGAAAAGGTATTTGTCAGTTTATATTTACTAAAACTATTGCATTTCCATGTTCTGTGTATTGTGGGAGACCAGATATAGTGAATGCAGGGTCCGGGGAGACCAGATATAGGGAATGCAGGGTCCAGGGAGACCGAATATAGTGAATGCAGGGTCCGGGGAGACCAGATATAGTGAATGCAGGGTACGGGGAGACCGGATATAGTAAATGCAGGGTCCGGGGAGAGCGGATATAGTGAATGCCGGGTCCAGGGAGACCAGATATATTGAATGCAGGGTCCAGAGAGACCAGATATAGTGAATGCAGGGTCCGGGGAGACCGGATATAGTGAATGCGGGGTCCGGGGAGACCAGATATAGTAAATGCAGGGTCCAGGGAGACCAGATATAGTGAATGCAGGGTCCAGGGAGACCGGATATAGTGGATGCAGGGTCCTCGGAGTCCAGATATAGTGAATGCAGGGTCCGGGGAGACCAGATATAGTGAATGCAGGGTCCGGGGAGACTAGATATAGTGAATGCAGGGTCCGGGGAGACCAGATATAGTGAATGCAGGGTCCAGGGAGACCGGATATAGTGAATGCAGGGTCCTGGGAGCCCAGATATAGTGAATGCAGGGTCCGGGGAGACCAGATATAGTGAATGCAGGGTCCGGGGAGACTAGATATAGTGAATTCAGGGTCCTGGGTATAGTAGCACTTTAGGTAAATATGAGAAAAGGAAAAGCAAAAGCAAGGAAAAAGAACGGAGAGAGAGAGGTAGTGGGCTAAGGGAACTGGAGGGGGAAAAGGGGGTCATCCCCGGGGAGCAGGAATCCCTAATTGAGCAGTATAAATCACAGGTGATTGACACAGGTTAAGTGTATTGGAGGAATTCATCAGAGAAGCGGCAGAGATTCCCGTAAATCCATCTGGTCTATGTTCCTCAGACTTGTCCCGAAAAGCAGAAGTCAGGTCTTCCATCTGTTCAACATCATTCACTCTTGCAAGCCACTGGGCCAAAATTTATTTTCAAACGTTAAAAACCTACTTCAATTGGGGTATGTGATCTAGTATGGCTAGTTTGCCTTCTGTTCTTTTGGACTACTAAGAAAATAAAATTGTCCTGGACCACTTCTGGACCAGTATTCCTGATGCAAGTAAAATTTAGTTTCAAGTACTATCATATATCCATTACAAATGCTTGCAAAGTGCTTCAGGCAGTTGTCATAAACACTGTTGCAAACCCATTGCTAAACTTCCTGAATTGCACGTATAGCTGGGCAAAAAAGTCCTACAACACCCTTTCCAGGCAGATGGAAACCACCCAAAGCTGAAAGGGATTGTGCTAGCATGGTCACTCCTACAGTGGCCGAGCCTCGGAAGGTTGTAATACCTAGCCAAAACATAAGAGATAGAACAAAATTTGTTGTTTTAATCGGAGGGCAAAAATTAATTAAACTATAATGTGCTGTATTTTAAATAAATTAATCTTGAAAAACACTTCCCAACAATTTAACCACTTCCAGTCCAGACACTTTTACCCCCTTCCTGTCAAGGCCAATTTTCAGCTTTCAGCGATATCACACTTTGAATGACAATTGCGCGGTCATGCAACACTGTACCCATATGAATTTTTAGCATTTTTTTAGACAAATAAAGCTTTATTTTGGTGGTATTTATTCACCACTGGGATTTTTATTTTTTTGCTATGTAAATGAAAAAGTCCAAAAATTTTGAAAAAAGTGTTTTTCTTATAACATTTTGCAAATAAATAATATTTCATCATAAACCTTGGCCAAAAGTTATTCTGGTATCTTTTTAGTAAAAAAAAAAAAAATAACCCAAATTAGTTTATAACCAAAAATTATCATTTTTAAACATTTTTCTTTACATTTTTATATTATTAATGTTTTTTTTTTTACATTCTGTCACCCTAGCAGTACAGTGTCACCATGGTGGGGGCGGGTGTACTACTTGTGGGGGGTGATAAAGATTTTTTTTTTTTTTTTTACAGTGATTGCTTTTACACCCATAAAGGCTGTAAATCATTTCTCGTTCTCTTTGGCTGCATTCTTGCAGGCATTGAGAACTACTGTGTGAGCTGTGATTGGTCACAGCTTGTCACATAGTACAAGGTGTCACGATCACGGCGTCAGACCCCAGCCCTTCTCATCAAACTCGTGACCGGAGGACTAGCTGATCTAAAACCGCGATGTCATGTGCGTAACAATGCCACACCCAGCTGCACCCTGCACAACGATTTTGCAGCTAATTGGACCACAATCGATGTACTGAGCGATTGTACTAGGTCAGGTTAATTACGCAATTAACCCTTCACGCTGCCACCTCCTCCTTTTTGTACAGAGAAAGAGGAAACTCGGCGATATCAGTTATAACACTATAATGGTTGAAGTAATCATCTGTATAACACGGTTATACAGAGGGTTAAACAAACACAGTAGCATTCTCTTTAGAGGCAGGAATTCGTAAATTGCAATAAAGCGCCATAGAAACAGTTCAACACTTTCAGAAGGAAAGATTTATTACTAAAAGGTCAAACGGGTGCAATAAAAATATTTACAGAAAAGATGTAACTAAGATATATATATAAATATACAGAGACCAACAGCATAGCAAAGAGATATCAGAGAGAGGTGAAAGGGTTAAGGTACTTGCCAAAGTCCTGGGTTAGCAGATCCAAGTTTCAAAGCGAAAGGGCACGGGTCTCCCCAGGTGGTACTGATGTTAAAATGGGAGATGTCTTCAACTTACTCTTCTTAGGCCTGACAGCCTAATTTGTAGTTCCCCAGCAGGGGGTGTCTCTGAAGTCAAGGACCAATACCCCGTTTAGGGAGGAATTGTCGTGCGGATACCTCAACTAGGTCCAAAATCTCTCATAACTCATATTTTGGCTCATATCTTTTCCTATGCAAAAGTGACATTCCACCCGTGGGTAGATTATTATGCAGACACATCTGAGGATTGATTAGATATGAATTATGAAATTATACACTGAACGGTTTACAAGATCTATTTTTCGCCTTTCGTATGTATTAGAGACAAGGCGAGTGACCTATCAAATTGTTTGTCTTCTCTTAGCCAATCTGACAATATGTCTGGTTTTTATGTAAGTCTCTCATATTCCAAGATATGAGACATAGGGGAAAAATGGATTTTTAAAAGTGTTAGCTGGTCCCGCCTTCCTTGGAATGTGTTGAACTCCAGGGAAAGCTTGCCTTATCTTATACAGGGTGTTACATTTTACAGGTTCTTCGGACAACTAGGCCCCAGCTCCCTTGGGGACTTTATAGCTCCTAGTCCCCTGCTGGGCCCTGGCCTCCTGTGACACTCCTAACACACATACACACTGGCCAAATGTTGCTGTGACTCTCAGAAAGGGAGGGGGAGAATGAGGTGGAAATATGTTTGTCAGGATGGTTAAAATTTGCGCAATTGCACTTGCAGAGTGCACAGTCTATTTGCTTTTAGTAAATTCAACCTCAAATGATATATCATTCATATGCCTTTTTATTAAAGCTGGAAAAAGTAATTTCCTCCTTCTGTCCAGTTCTGGAAGAATTTAGTGAACTCAAATTTACCATTATATCAAGGTTCATTCTATAACAAGGGGGTGTCCAAAGAAGTTTACTAAAGTATATCTCCTACAGCAATGGCACCTACTCTCTAAATTTTTGAACTTTGGCTATTGGGATAGTATGGAAAATGTTCACCTCTTTTTCTTCTTTTACTTGGAGTCCTGATCTTGACTGCCCATTTTTTCTTACTCCTAACATGTATATACTCTAAATACACAATTTTTCACTCTGTGCTTAGTCTGTCTATCCACACACGGCATACCCCTTGCGCAGGTCAAGCCACTTGGAACCTGTCCCTTCCAAAAAAAATCTAAAAGCAGACTTTATTTAAAAAAAAAAAAGAAAAAAAGATGCCTTTAATAAAACAAATACACTACAAACTACACTCACATAATATACATCAGAGTCCCCCCATACTTCAGTAGAATGGCAGAGTAGACCTGGATGGAGGTTCTCTCCATCTTCTCCTGAATGCTGGAGGCAGCCCTGCATGCCACCTTACCTGCATCAGCACTATGCATTGCCATGGTGTGAGTGAGATATTGTGCATCACAGTGTTGTGGACTTTTGAAATTATTTATCAAGACATAACCTTAATTCTGATAGTAAACCAGCCTAGCCATCTGCTAAGGGTTAACTTGTCTTGGTTGAAAATTCAAAGGACCCTCCAGTTAAGAAATGTACATAATGAGTGAAGTGAGCTTTTTCCAAGACAATAGACTGTTTGGACTGTCAACAGGTAGTTTAAGACCAGACAATTGTAAGATTTAAATTGGAGACTGTGAAAATAGTTAAAGTGTGGGATGTCAACAAACACTGTTTATATATTGGGGTTGAGTGGAAGACGTCTACAAAAGTTAAATAGACAGCCAAATAGGACTTCAACCTTCAAACATTGAGTCATCACACCTAACTAAAAGACAATGATAAGACGGGAACTCAACTGGTTGAAAATTTGCCCAGAACCTTGCAAAGTGTGATGAACCTACAAACCTCTCGAACTATCACAATATACTATTATCCACCAAGGTTGAAAGTATAAATGGTTGTTTACTCTGACTCCAACACAATAGCCAGGTAAACAGAGTCTTTCCTACCCATGGAAATGTTTGATTCTGAAACAAAAAGGTTAAATTCAGGACATTTAAGGCTAAGAATTGAATATATCTACCCACGGAGATATTACCAAAAAGCATAGTATCAATGGATGTTATAAAGAATCTGTTTCACACACCACAAAATATTCAGCTGAATGGGGATTGTATATCACTAACTTGAGTATTGAGATGAGAAAAAATAAGATATATTGTGAATTAGCATTAGTTGTATGTCTTATCGGGAAACAAATGCTTTCACACAAGTTGTATCTCAGAGAGATGAATAACTGAACATACACAGATATTCCATGGTTCCTATTTAGAACATTATAGGTATGATCAACTATATATATCTAGGATAAGACATATAGTTAATACCTGAAATCACCTTGAGTTCCACCCGAGGTGTGAGTCATCATCAATACTCAAATTGTTCTATGAGCTCTGACCGCCACTTAGTGGACAGGTGAGAGATAGCTTAAATACATACATTTCTCAACCAGCCAATCAAAAAGCCTGGTGGGAGGGTCTCTTAGAACAATAGTTTAGTTGGTATAAAAACCCATGCACCTCATTTAAAAAAAAAAAACCTCACTAAGAAAAACCTCACTAAGAAAAACCTCACTAAGAAAAACCTCACTAAAGAAACTTCATTGAAAAAGGAACAACTGACTGAAGAACCTGACTGAAAACTAACTGAAGATATCTGAAGCTGAAATCCATCTCTGCTGTCTATCAACTCTTCCATCCTTTCAAACTTCTAAAAACTTTACTTCTAAATCTCTGTGCTTCTATCTTCCTACATTCTCCCACACTATTGAACTATATCTCACTTTCCCCTGTGATCATCATTCTGAAGGCGTTCCATTGCCAGTTGAATCCACTGGGAGGTGTCATATTCCTAGATCTGGGTGTGGTGAGACTGTCCATTTAATTTTGTATTGTATATTTTATCTGTTGTGTAGAGTAATAAGAATTACCTTAGTGTATCACAACTGTATTGGGTGTTTATAGATATAGAGAGATCCCGTATTACTGTTAGAGATTGTTGGTGTCATATTACAAATTTTTCATATTTTATAAATTATTAAATATTAATAATTAGAGTATAATTTATCAGGGAATATCTTCTTCCATTGCTATGGCCACGTAATGAAAGAAAATAACCTTTGAGATACTTGAAATTATTAGTTATTAATAAATTTAATTTTTAATCATCATCATCTAGAAAATTGTTATATTGATTTCATTATTTAGAAACATTATATTGTGTATGAAATTGGTAGGGTATATCTTTGATTGTGTGTACCAGTATTCATTCATCACCAGTCTTTTGCGTTTTGTGTTAATATATATGTAATTTTTGTACATAAATAAATTTTTATATTTATCTATTATAAGGCAAATTTTGTGTGTATGGTACGAAATCATACTGGCTAAAAGAATTCAAGGTATAATAATAAGTGGTGATCAAATTATCAAGGTGTCCAAATTATTGGTTTACTAAATATTTGCCGTATTTTCACGGCTGGAGGCACTGTAATATTTCATCTAAGGGAAAGGGACACGCCCTTTATAAGTAGAATAAATCCTTACATAAACCACCACAACAGCTCTAGTGCTTCATTAGTTAATATGGTTCTTGTGGCTGGCCAGCACCATGGTAGCGCATGATATTGATCCTGGCAGACTATGTCCTGCATTTGTGGCACCCCAGGGGAACCGAAATTGCACCCCGGTTGAGAAATGGTGCTTTATTATATCTATATTGCCAAGATGGAAAATGTATTCACTTTTTTAATAGACTCAAATAAATTTGTTGATTTTGGATACTTTATGTTCATTACATCCCTCTTGACCAGTGTAATGTAAAATAAATGATTGCACAACTTACCACTCTAAAAACAAGTCATACGCAAGCTCATCTGCTGTGGGATAATGTCCAAGGATGAAGCTAAAAGAGCACATAATTTTATGTTAATGTGATAGCAGTGTGCATTTTCTGTACATACATTAGTTTTAGTTATAATTGCATTTATTTTAGTAGTTGTAAACCTTATCTGAAAGACATTTAAGCCGGCCATAAATGGATCGATCTATGGGCAGGCTAGTTGTACCCAAGTCGATCCATGGATCGACTTGAGTACAACCGGCCTGTTGGATTTTTTTACATCTGATTACTGCCAGTGGCTATAGCCGCTAGCAACAATCATTGTGTTCGACTAACCAGGAAGGCTTCCTGGCGGCAGAAAATAATAGCGCTACGTGCTACCATTGATGGAAGGGCACAACATCGACCTATCTATGGCTATCCTTAGGGGTTTATTTATAAAACATTTGTTGCATGTTTAAAACATTGACACAAGCTGAACAAAATGTCACCATCATTTTTGTAAGAGATGAATGCCTGTATTGTCAGCTCCATTAATGACCAAAATGCCATATATATTTTTCTGAAATACTTCAATGAAAAAAAGCTATATACATTTCTCAAAAAAATTAAAAGAACACTTTGAAAACACATCACATCTCAATGGGGAAACATATTGTGTTAGATATCTATACTGATATGGACTGGGTAATGTGTTAGGAACGTAAGGATGTCCCATCGTTTGATGGAAATGACAATTATCAACCTACAGAGGACTGAATTCAAAGGCACCCCGAAAATCAAAGTGAAAAGATGATGCAGCAGGCGAGTCCATTTTGCTGAAATTTCATTGCAGCAACTCAAAATCGTCCTCAGTAGTTTGTGTGGCCCCCACGTGCTTGTATGCATGCTTGACAACATCGGGGCATGTTCCTAATGAGATGATGGATGGTGTCCTGGGGGATTTCCTCCCACATCTGGACCAGGGCATCGCTGAGCTCCTGGACAGTCTGAGGTGCAACCTGTTGGCGTTGGATGGACCGAAACATGACATCCCAGAGGTGTTCTATTGGATTTAGGTCAGGCGAGCGTGGGGGCCATTCAATGGTATCAATTCCTTCATTCTCCAGGAACTGCCAGCATACTCTTGCCACATGAGGCCGGGCATTGTCGTGCACCAGGAGGAACCCAGGACCCACTGCACCAGCGTTGGGTGACAATGGGTCCAAGGATTTCATTCCGATACCTAATGGCAGTCAGGGTGCCAATGTCTTGCCTGTAGAGGTCTGTGTGTCCCTCCATGGATATGTCTCCCCCGACCATCATTGACCCACCACCACAACGGTCATGCTGAACGATGTTACAGGCAGCATAATGTTCTCCACAGCTCTCCAGACCCTTTCACGTCTGTCCATGTGCTCAAGGTTAACCTGCTCTCATCTGTGAAAAGCATAGGGTGCCAGTGGCGGATCGGCCAATTCTGGTTTTCAATGGCAAATGCCAGTTGAGCTCTATGGTGCTGGGTAATGAGCACTGGGCCCACTAGAGGACGTCAGGCCCTCAGGCCACCCTCATGAAGTCCATTTTTGATTGTTTGGTCAGAGACATTCTCACCAGTGACCTGCTGGATGTCATTTTGTAGGGCTCTGGCAGTACTCATCCTGTTCCTCCTTGCACCAGTCCTGCTGATGGGTTAAGGACCTTCTACGGCCCTGTCCAGCTCTCCTAGGAGTAACTGCCTGTCTCCTGGAATCTCCTCCATGCTCAAGAATGTGCTGGGAGACACAGTAAACCTTCTGGCAATGGCACGTGTTCATGTGCCATACCAGAGGAGTTGGACTGCCTGTGCAACCTCTGTAGGGTCCAGGTATCGCCTCATGCTACCAGTAGTGATACTGACCCTAGCCAAATGCTAAACTAGTGAAAAACAGAAAAGATGAGTTGGGAAAAAAATTTCAGTGGCCTCCACCTGTAAAACCATTCCTGTTTTGGGGGTCTCCTCATTATTGCCCATCTAGTGCACCTGTTGCTAATTTCATTAACACCAAAGCAGCTGAAACTGATTAACAACCCCCCCTGCTACTTACCTGACCAGATCAATATCCCAGGAGTTTAATTGACTTGAAGCCATACTCTGATTAAAAAGTGTTTCTTTAATAATTTTTTTTGAACAGTGTATACACATGCCTTTTAATGGACTGGCAATGGATATTAATAAGCATTTGTCAATGGCTGTTATCCACTGCAAAGAAAATGCAATGTGATGCATAACAATGCACTTGTCTAATGCAACAACAGAAAAAGCACCTCAACGCACACTCGAAGGTCTAAATGAATCCCTATTGAAAGCATTTATGTTGGCCATACACGCTTTGATACTGTATATGATCAATTTTTTATAATTTGATTTTCCAATATGAATCAATCAATATTCAGCAACCCATTTGATCAATATGCCACACACCTGGGAAGTGTATTTCAATCAGTAGTTAACTTACAATTCTAACGCCGCATTCACATCTGCACATTCTGGGAACGTGACAAAAAATGTGTGTCACACCTGCGGTGCCATTGATTGTTAATGACACCCCAAATGCAGCCAGGAAACCTGTGTTTTGAAACACAGCAAATGTGCTGTAAAAGACCCGCAAAGCTCAGTGCTCGATCGGATGCATTCGTCACACGTAGGACAACCCATTCAAGTCTGTCGCGCAAAACACATGCATTAGTGTGATGCGCAGGTGTGAATGAGGCCTACTTAATGATCACAAGTTATCAATCATAATCCAATCAAATATGATCACATTCATGAACAAAGTATTCCATTGATGCTGATTGATGCAATATGATCAACAATACTCTGACCTGGCCAGTTGGCTTAAACGCATCTCATTGAAATTGTGTCTAAATTGATTGGTATGGAAGTTATAGACATCGTTTTGACCGAATTGCACACCGATCGTATTAGAAAAAAAAATCAAAGTGAGTTTGGCCACCATTAGAGCTAAAAACAACTTCTGGAATTGGATTACCATGTTAAATCCTAGTTTATAAATTGGGTCTAGTCTACTTTAACTATTTTAATATAAAAGACTCTCTTACCTGTCTCTGGGGGGTCCAGGAATGTGGTCATATTTCCTGTGCATGTAGTAGATATATCCACAGAACAGGATAAAAGAGATGGAGGCCAGAGCAAGCAGAAGAGCAAAAATCCAGAAAATGAGGGCCCACATTGTCACCGAGAAGATGCAGACGCCTTTTAGCTCACAGCAACAATTGTTAATTCTAAACTGGCTGCTGAAAATAGGACAAAGGGCAGCGACAATCTCACTTTCCTGGATTTGTCCAACCTCCCTCAGATGGGGGCCTCTACAATAACACAGGGTTCGTGCAGTGCATGGTAAACATGGGAATCTCGTATGACGGCATTTTGGCAGCAATCAGGATTTAAAGTTAAAATAAACTCTGGACTGAAAAAATATTTATAGTTTTAACTAAAAATAAAAGTTCTTTCTATTGCTTTCAACCTCTTCTAAATCTCCAAATTTGTTTTTGGTCTGACTTTTTGTTAAAGGGTGGCTACTGTCTTTCTCCATGGTCCCACTGTATGTAGGAATGTAGCCACCCTCTGCTGCTCACTCTCAGGATGGACTATGGGATGTGTAATGTGTATAGAGCAGTGTATGTGACTGCAACTAATGTGCACTGCTTGCTCCAAACAAATGGAAGTGAATAGAAAAGGAGAGGTTCGGGAGCTCACGGAGGATGGTACAAAAAGGGTGAAAAACACAATAAGAATGGGAGGATCTGTGCTATCTGCATGCTGAATATGTATGTAATTGGAGTAGTGGTAGGGCAGTGGTAGTGCCCTGTTCTGGGGTAAGTGGCATCAGAGCAGTGTCAGGCTTATGTATGTACGTGTGCAGGGGCAGACTGACAACTCATGGGGCCCCCCGGGCAATAGGGGATTATGGGGCCCTTGTGTTCTCACCCACACTGAAAAAAGCCTATGAAAAGGTACAAGGGGCATCTCATGGGGCCCCCTTCTGACCCTGGGCCCTTGGGCAGTGCCCAAGTGCCCAAATGGTCAGTCCGCCCCTGTACGCATAGATACCCTTCACTTTTGTACCTTCTAATTTACCACCATGGTACTTAGCATAATGTTGAGCTAGGTTACTTTCAGGATCATTGGACCTGATATCTCTAAAGTGTTCGCCTATTCGTACTTTAAGTTGCCTTTTAGTTTTACCTATATACATCTTTTTAAATGGGCAAGTCAACATATACAGTACTCTGGCTGTGGAGCAATTTATAAGACTTTGAATTTTATAGTGAGTACTACTATTTGAGTCAAAGAAAAAATCTGTGCGGTCCACAAATTTACAGATTTGACATTTTCCACATCTATACATCCCTTTTGTACGTGACTTTAACCATGTTGTTTGTTTTAACGGTTGATAGTCAGAATGAATAAGGAGGTCACCAAGATTTGGTGCTCTTCTAGCTACCATTTGAGGGCATTCACCCACAATTTTACCTAATTTAGGGCATTGAGTTAAAATCTTCCAGTGTTTTTCTAATATTTGTCTTACGTCCTGCCATTGTGCTCCAAACTGAGTTATCATTCTAACAGGTTGCCCACTTGATTTTTTCCTTCTCTTCTTTTTTAGGGGATAACAAACTCTTACGATCAGTTTGATATGCCCGATTACGAGCTTTTCTAATCTTTGAGTGGGAATATCCCCGTTCCCTAAACCTTTTATAGAGGTCCTGTGCCTCCATCCTAAAGTCATTAATATTCGAACAGTTTCTTCGACATCTCAGAAACTGTTCTACCGGGATTCCTGTAATCAATGAGCGTGGATGATAACTCCTAGACCAGGGGTGGGCAAACTTTTTGACTTGAGGGCCGCAATGGGTTCATATATTGGACCCGGGGGCCGGACCAAGAGTAGATGAATTATGTGTATGTGTCATCCATAGTAAGTATATTAATATTCCCCCATAGTAAGCATAGTAATTAATCCCCCATATAATAATTCATCCCATATAGTAATTCATCCCCCATAGTAATTCATCCCCCATAGTAATTCATCCCCCATATAGTAATTCATCCCCCATAGTAATTCATCCCCCATAGTAATTCATCCCTCATATAGTAATTTATCCCCCATATAGTAATTCATCCCCCCTATAGTAATTCATCCCCCCTATAGTAATTCATCCCCCATAGTAATTCATCCCCCATATAGTAATTCATCCCCCATATAGTAATTCATCCCCCCTAGTAATTCATCCCCCATATAGTAATTCATCCCCCATAGTAATTCATTCCCCATAGTAATTCATTATCCATATAGTAATTCATCCCCCCTATAGTAATTCATCCCCCATATAGTAATTCATCCCCCATATAGTAATTCATCCCCCCTATAGTAATCCATTCCCCATATTAATTCATCCCCCATATTAAGTCCCCAACTCCCCCCGTGTCAATTCACTTACCTTTGCTCCGCGCGTTCCTCTCGCCGTGTTCCCACGCCGTTCCGGTGTAGCATGAAAATCTGTCTCCTATGAGGATCTGTCCCCCTCGACGTATCTGCACATGTGCCAGTTTCAGGCATTAGCAGCCGATCGGCGATCTCCGGCACATGCGCAGATACGTCGAGGGGGACAGATCCTCATAGGAGACAGATTTTCATGCTACACCGGTCTTCAGGGAGGACTATGAGAGGAGCCTAGCTCCGCGGGCCGGATTAAAAGGTCCGCCGGGCCGTGTACGGTCCGCGGGCCGTAGTTTGCCCATTGCTGTCCTAGACTCTAATAAGGTATTAGCTGCAGTTGGTTTTCTAAACGTTTTAGTAAGGAGCCTGTTTTCCTCAAGCCTAAGTTCGAGGTCAAGGAAAGAAATACGTCTCTCATCAAAGACATATGTAAGTCTGATATTGAAGGGGTTCTGATTTAACTCCTCCAAGAAAAGTTTTAATTCCTCCAGTGTTCCTCTCCATACAAGGAAAATATCATCAATATATCTCAGCCAAATCTGAGCATATGCAAGAAACCTTAGTGACTTGTAGACAACCTGCTCCTCCCAAAAACCCAGATGTAGACACGCATAAGCCGGAGCCCATGGCGCCCCCATACTTGTACCTCTAGTCTGTTGATAGAAGGTATTGTTAAATTGGAAAAAATTATGTCATAATGCAATATCTAATAGCTCACTAATAAATTAATTTTGTCCCCCCATTTTAGGGTATATTTTATCAAGAAAGTAGGAAGTCGATCTTAAACCACATTCATGTGGGATAGATGCATAAAGTGACTCAACATCTATTCCAACCAAAATAGACTTCTCGTCTATTACTAGATTTTCAATTTTAGCTAATACATCTTTAGTATCCCTAACATATGTCTAAACCCAGTATAAATAGGAAGCTGAAAGGCAGGAATCTCATTGGTCCTGACGAAGCAGAGTGAGATACGCCCATCGGCAAAACGCGTTGACATCATACGTCAGATATGTCATTTCCGGTCATGCGCATTGGCGTTATGAACGCCGACCAGCAAGGAGCGGCCATCTTCACATGCCATGAGTCATGCTAGGCTGCACAGGCGCCAAGGAGAGAGCAGAACCCGCGAGATATCGGCTGATGTAAGCGGTTCCCTGGATCAATACGGCAGTACATACGGAGGACATCTCCACTATTTATCACCCATGGCACAGGTGGTGAGTGGACTGTTACAAGACTAACGAAGAAGGTTTCTTGTTACTGTCTATATACATCAACGTAGGAGTACCCAGATTGACTGTCCATATATTATTTGTCTTATTCCAGGATGGGGACATTATGATGTATTACCTAGATGCAAGGCATCCAGTATATATTACAACAAACGGAAGACCCACTGGGCCTTTTTTCATCACGTTAATTACAGTGGCCTATAGTCCACACGTTGTGGTGAAGAAACCGTGTAAAGCTGGGCTCTGCTATCTACAGTGGGGATCGAAAGTTTGGGCACCCCAGCTAAAAATTTGTATTAATGTGCATAAAGAAGCCAAGGAAAGATGGAAAAATCTCCAAAAGGCATCAAATTACAGATTAGACATTCTTATAATATGTCAACAAAAGTTAGATTTTATTTCCATCATTTACACTTTCAAAATAACAGAAAACAAAAAAATGGCGTCTGCAAAAGTTTGGGCACCCTGCAGAATTTATAGCATGCACTGCCCCCTTTGCAAAGCTGAGACCTGCCAGTGTCATGGATTGTTCTCAATCATCGTCTGGGAAGACCAGGTGATGTCAATCTCAAAGGTTTTAAATGCCCAGACTCATCTGACCTTGCCCCAACAATCAGCACCATGGGTTCTTCTAAGCAGTTGTCTAGAAAACTGAAACTGAAAATAGTTCACGCTCACAAAGCTGGAGAAGGCTGTAAGAAGATAGCAAAGCATTTTCAGATGTCAATATCCTCTGTTCGGAATGTAATTAAGAAACGGCAGTCATCAGGAACAGTGGAAGTTAAAGCAAGATCTGG
Organism: Staurois parvus; assembly: GCF_062004578.1. NCBI lineage: Eukaryota > Metazoa > Chordata > Amphibia > Anura > Ranidae > Staurois > Staurois parvus. The sequence goes on along the minus strand of NW_028319194.1, from coordinate 534,934 downwards.
AAGACCAAGAAAAATATCAGACAGAACAGCTCGCAGGATTGTGAGAAAAACAATTCAAAACCCACGTTTGACTGCACGATCCCTCCAGAAAGATCTGGCAGACACTGTAGTTGTGGTACACTATTCCACTATAAAGAGATACTTGTACAAATATGGTCTTCATGGAAGAGTCATCAGAAGAAAACCTCTTCTATGTCCTCACCACAAAAATCATCGTTTGAACTTTGCAAATGAACATATAGACAAGCCTGATGCATTTTGGAAACAAGTTCTGTGGACCGATGAGGTTAAAATTGAACTTTTTGGCCGGAATGAGCAAAGGTACGTTTGGAGAAGAAGGGGCACAGAATTTAATGAAAAGAACTTCTGTCCAACTGTTAAGCATGCGGTTGGATCAATCATGCTTTGGGGTTGTGTTGCAGCCAGTGGCACAGGGAACATCTCACGAGTAGAAGGAAAAATGGATTCAATAAAATTTCAGCAAATTTTGGATGGTAACTTGATGCCATCTGTGAAAAAGCTGAAGTTAAAGAGAGGATGGCTTCTACAAATGGATAATGATCCTAAACACACCTCGAAATCCATGGGGGATTACATCAAGAGGCGTAAACTGAAGGTTTTGCCATGGCCTTCACAATCTCCTGACCTCAACATAATTGAAAATCTATGGATAGACCTTAAAAGAGCAGTGCGTGACAGACAGCCCAGAAATCTCAAAGAACTGGAAGACTTTTGTAAGGAAGAATGGGCAAAGATACCTCAAACAAGAATTGAAAGACTCTTGGCTGGCTACAAAAAGCGTTTACAAGCTGTGATACTTGCCAAAGGGGGCAGTACAAGATATTAACTCTGCAGGGTGCCCAAACTTTTGCAGACGCCATTTTTTTGTTTTCTGTTATTTTGAAAGTGTAAATGATGGAAATAAAATCTAACTTTTGTTGACATATTATAAGAATGTCTAATCTGTAATTTGATGCCTTTTGGAGATTTTTCCATCTTTCCTCGGCTTCTTTATGCACATTAATACAAATTTTTAGCTGGGGTGCCCAAACTTTCGATCCCCACTGTACATCTATTACTCCATCAAGGACATCAACAGGGACTCCTCCGTTTATAAGAATCTTTGCTACGATTTGCATCTGCCAATGGTAGATGCGTTCCACTCACTTGTGCCTTTATAGGGTTGTACTGCATGAGTCCACATTAATATCACTGGGATACATTCCTCTATATATAATTTTTTACCCACATTGCCTTGTTTAGGTTAAGGGTTATGTCTCTTTCCACATGGTAACTGTATTAGCTACTTTATTATTTAAGTTTGTATTAGCTACTTTGCATGGCATGTCATAACTATATATATACCTATGGTACAAGTTTTTGTATTACCTCCTACTGGTAGTGTAACCAATGTGCGGTGCTGCAAATGCTTTAGACAAGGTTTTGTCATTGTCTTTGCAGCACGTTTATATCCAGACCGGTCTTGGTGTGGTTTTTAAGTGGTTTTAGGTCTGTGAGTATTATCTCATACTGAGGTGATGGTGAACCAGGGTAATTGCCCTTTTGTCTATCAATAATGTTTAATAAAGCATAATTTTTTGGAAATTTTTCAGAGTATCGCATTCTGTCCATAATGTAGCCACTTTCCTGTGAATCTCTTTTCACAATTTCTTTGTTTGTTTGCATATTTTTTGGCTACTGGATGGAAGCCACATATTGGGTGATACAGTAATTTATATATGAACCTCTAATTTCCATTATTCAAATAATTGTGGGCAATTACTGGAACCTATCCCCTGTATGGTTCTCCCTCGCAGCTTAAAGCTGGCTTCTTCTATCCCTCCCGCTGGCTTTCAGCTGCTGCAGAGAGCCATGCAGGGGATCAGTTCCTGAATTGCCCACCCCGCCCCACCCATCACTCTCCCTGTGCACCATTTGTTTCCACCTGCTGTCCAGGTGCCTGTCAAGGTCCTACCTTTTCCCTGAGGTTATGTTACTCCATGTGCTGGCGTCCATCTTGGATTCTGCTGTGCATGGTGGGAATCCTTTTATGCCTTCAGGTCTCTGTGGTCCATCCCCCAGAGGGGTGTGGCTGATGACATATAAGCCTGTGGCCCGCACATGCTCTTTGCACTTGTGTCTTGTGTCTTTGTGTTGCTATTACTCTGTTCTGACTCTCGTGACTCTCCTGGTATCTGATTCGGCCTGTACTCGACTATTCTTTGTATTCTCCTTTGATCTGACTCTCCGTTGCTGAACCCGGCTCATGACCTGTGATTCTCGTCTGCTGTCCTGTACTGTTTTGTCCTGTTGTTGTTGACCCCGGCTTGTCTGACTACTCTTTTGTCTCTTCCACCAGCTACACGCCATTGGCGGCGGCCATTACTGCAGCTGAGGTGTCTCGGGGGCCGCGACCTGGTTCCTGGCTGCGTCAAGTCCATCCCCACCATCAGGGGCCCTGGTGAAGGGCAGCCTGGGACTTAGACTCCGCGCCCTGAGGGACTTCGGTCTGTGGGTGGTGGTTGTCGTCAGCCAGTGCGTTACATTGTTAGGCCTGCCTGTCCGTTCCTCGGCCCCTGCCCTGACAGTGCCCTTGTGTGCTCCCACTCCCGCAGCACTGCTGGCTTTCCTCCTCTCCTTCCCACCGACAGCTGCAAGCACACAATAGGATCCTTCAAGATGGAGAGTGGGGGAAGGGTCCAGTAAATATGTCACATTTACCAGTCCCTTTCATTCCTGAATCAACACAATGACTGATAAGTACTGACCATTCACTGTGTTCATTCATAACTGAAGCATAGTAAACTGTGCTTTTTTTTGGGGGGGGGGGCTGTCAGGTTGGCTGTATTGGGGCCCGTGGTTTCTAACAGCAGCTCTGCCTACCCTACTCAAACATGGGCAGGGACGGCAGGGCTGTAACCAACACACATACAGGAGGAAGAGGTCACGCTTAAAGTATAACTAAAGGGTACACTTTTTGTTGTTTTGGACAGAGTGGAGAGGGATTAGAACACATATATATATATATTTTGTTGTTGCTACCTCTGACCTCAGGGAGATTCACCCTCTCTATTTGACCTACTTACCGTTATCTTCAAAAGTGAAATAAAAAAAATTCCAAACTATGGGTTGTCCCTAGAGATGAGCGAAGAAATGAAAAATTCGATTCGGCTGATTCGGCGAATTCCAGTGTGAAATTCGATTCGATGCGAATTTCTCCGCTACGAAGATGACTTATTTAAAGGGTTTCTAGGCTTCAGAGAGCCTTTAAATTAGTGCAGAACACTGTACCTTTAATTTAAATGCCCTTGGAGATGAGGAAGGAGAAGGAGAAGGAGAAGGATGAGAAGAAGGAGAAGGAGAAGGATGAGAAGAAGGAGAAGGAGAAGGGTGAGAAGAAGGAGAAGGATGAGAAGAAGGAGAAGGATGAGAAGAAGGAGAAGGAGAAGGATGAGAAGAAGGAGAAGGAGAAGGATGAGAAGAAGGAGAAGGAGAAGGATGAGAAGAAGGAGAAGGATGAGAAGAAGGAGAAGGATGAGAAGAAGGAGAATGATGAGAAGAAGGAGAAGGATGATAAGAAGAAGGCTGAGAATAAGGAGAAGGATGAGAAGAAGGAGAAGGAGAAGGATGAGAAGAAGGAGAAGGATGAGAAGAAGGAGAAGGAGAAGGATGAGAAGAAAGAGAAGGATGAGAAGGAGAAGGATGAGAAGAAGAAGGATGAGAAGAAGAAGGATGAGAAGAAGGAAAAGGATGAGAAGAAGAAGGATGAGAAGAAGGAGAAGGATGAGAAGAAGGAGAATGATGAGAAGAAGGAGAAGGATGATAAGAAGGACAAGGAAGAGAAGAAGGAGAAGGAGAAGGATGAGAAGAAGGAGAAGGATGAGAAGAAGGAGAAGGATGAGAAGAAGGAGAAGGATGAGAAGAAGGAGAAGGATGAGAAGAAGGAGAAGGAGAAGGATGAGAAGAAGGAGAAGGATGAGAAGAAGAAGGATGAGAAGAAGGATGAGAAGAAGGAGGAGAAGGATGAGAAGAAGAAGGATGAGAAGAAGGAGAAGGATGAGAAGAAGGAGAAGGAAGAGAAGAAGGAGAAGGAGAAGGATGAGAAGGAGAAGGATGAGAAGAAGGAGAAGGATGAGAAGAAGGAGAAGGAGAAGGATGAGAAGAAGGAGAAGGATGAGAAGAAGAAGGATGAGAAGAAGGATGAGAAGGATGAGAAGAAGGAGAAGGATGAGAAGAAGGAGAATGATGAGAAGAAGGAGAAGAAGGAGAAGGATGAGAAGAAGGAGAAGGATGAGAAGAAGGAGAAGGATGAGAAGAAGGAGAAGGATGAGAAGAAGGAGAAGGAGAAGGATGAGAAGAAAAAGGATGAGGAGAAGGAGAAGGATGAGAAGAAGGAGAAGGAGAAGGATGAGAAGAAGGAGAAGGATGAGAAGAAGGAGAAGGATGAGAAGAAGGAGAAGGAGAAGGATGAGAAGAAGGAGAAGGAGAAGGATGAGAAGAAGGAGAAGGAGAAGGATGAGAAGAAGGAGAAGGATGAGAAGAAGGAGAAGGATGAGAAGGAGAAGGATGAGAAGGAGAAGGATGAGAAGAAGAAGGCTGAGAATAAGGAGAAGGATGAGAAGAAGGAGAAGGATGAGAAGAAGGAGAAGGATGAGAAGAAGGAGAAGGAGAAGGATGAGAAGAAAGAGAAGGATGAGAAGGAGAAGGATGAGAAGAAGAAGGATGAGAAGAAGAAGGATGAGAAGAAGGAAAAGGATGAGAAGAAGAAGGATGAGAAGAAGAAGAAGGATGAGAAGAAGGAGAATGATGAGAAGAAGGAGAAGGATGATAAGAAGGAGAAGGAAGAGAAGAAGGAGAAGGAGAAGGATGAGAAGAAGGAGAAGGATGAGAAGAAGGAGAAGGATGAGAAGAAGGAGAAGGATGAGAAGAAGGAGAAGGATGAGAAGAAGGAGAAGGAGAAGGATGAGAAGAAAAAGGATGAGGAGAAGGAGAAGGATGAGAAGAAGGAGAAGGAGAAGGATGAGAAGAAGGAGAAGGATGAGAAGAAGGAGAAGGATGAGAAGAAGGAGAAGGAGAAGGATGAGAAGAAGGAGAAGGAGAAGGATGAGAAGAAGGAGAAGGAGAAGGATGAGAAGAAGGAGAAGGATGAGAAGAAGGAGAAGGATGAGAAGGAGAAGGATGAGAAGGAGAAGGATGAGAAGAAGAAGGCTGAGAATAAGGAGAAGGATGAGAAGAAGGAGAAGGAGAAGGATGAGAAGAAGGAGAAGGATGAGAAGAAGGAGAAGGAGAAGGATGAGAAGGAGAAGGATGAGAAGGAGAAGGATGAGAAGAAGAAGGATGAGAAGAAGAAGGATGAGAAGAAGGAAAAGGATGAGAAGAAGAAGGATGAGAAGAAGGAGAAGGATGAGAAGAAGGAGAATGATGAGAAGAAGGAGAAGGATGATAAGAAGGAGAAGGAAGAGAAGAAGGAGAAGGAGAAGGATGAGAAGAAGGAGAAGGATGAGAAGAAGGAGAAGGATGAGAAGAAGGAGAAGGATGAGAAGAAGGAGAAGGATGAGAAGAAGGAGAAGGAGAAGGATGAGAAGAAGGAGAAGGATGAGAAGAAGAAGGATGAGAAGAAGGATGAGAAGAAGGAGGAGAAGGATGAGAAGAAGAAGGATGAGAAGAAGGAGAAGGATGAGAAGAAGGAGAAGGAAGAGAAGAAGGAGAAGGATGAGAAGGAGAAGGATGAGAAGAAGGAGAAGGATGAGAAGAAGGAGAAGGATGAGAAGAAGGAGAAGGAGAAGGATGAGAAGAAGGAGAAGGATGAGAAGAAGAAGGATGAGAAGAAGGATGAGAAGGATGAGAAGAAGGAGAAGGATGAGAAGAAGGAGAATGATGAGAAGAAGGAGAAGAAGGAGAAGGATGAGAAGAAGGAGAAGGATGAGAAGAAGGAGAAGGATGAGAAGAAGGAGAAGGATGAGAAGAAGGAGAAGGAGAAGGATGAGAAGAAAAAGGATGAGGAGAAGGAGAAGGATGAGAAGAAGGAGAAGGATGAGAAGGAGAAGGAGAAGGATGAGAAGAAGGAGAAGGAGAAGGATGAGAAGAAGGAGAAGGATGAGAAGAAGGAGAAGGATGAGAAGGAGAAGGAGAAGGATGAGAAGGAGAAGGATGAGAAGAAGGAGAAGGAGAAGGATGAGAAGAAGGAGAAGGAGAAGGATGAGAAGAAGGAGAAGGATGAGAAGAAGGATGAGCAGAAGGAGAAGGATGAGAAGAAGGAGAAGGATGAGAAGAAGGAGAAGGATGAGAAGAAGGATGAGAAGAAGGATGAGAAGAAGGAGAAGGATGAGAAGAAGGACAGTTCTGTGACAGTTTCTGTCTATTTCTGACAGTTCTGGGACATTCACTCCATACAGCGGTTTCAACCGCTGTATGGAGGGAATGTCATAGAACTGTCAGAAATAGACTATTAATGACAGTTCTGGGACTGTCCTTCCATGCAGCGGTTGAAACATTGTATGTATTTGTTTCCATAAATGGATCCATTTATGGAAACAAATACATACAATGTTTCAACCGCTGCATGGAAGGACAGTCCCAGAACTGTCATTAATAGTCTATTTCTGACAGTTCCATGACATTCCCTCCATACAGCGGTTAAAACAGCTGTATGCAGTGAATGTCCCAGAACTGTCATAAATAGTCTATTTCTGATAGATCTGGGACATTCACTCCATACAGCTGTTTTAACCGCTGTATGGAGGGAATGTCATGGAACTGTCAGAAATAGACTATTAATGACAGTTCTGGGACTGTCCTTCCATGCAGCGGTTGAAACATTGTATGTATTTGTTTCCATAAATGGATCCATTTATGGAAACAAATACATACAATGTTTCAACCGCTGCATGGAAGGACAGTCCCAGAACTGTCATTAATAGTCTATTTCTGACAGTTCCATGACATTCCCTCCATACAGCGGTTAAAACAGCTGTATGCAGTGAATGTCCCAGAACTGTCATAAATAGTCTATTTCTGATAGATCTGGGACATTCACTCCATACAGCTGTTTTAACCGCTGTATGGAGGGAATGTCATGGAACTGTCAGAAATAGACTATTAATGACAGTTCTGGGACTGTCCTTCCATGCAGCGGTTGAAACATTGTATGTATTTGTTTCCATAAATGGATCCATTTATGGAAACAAATACATACAATGTTTCAACCGCTGCATTGAAGGACAGTCCCAGAACTGTCATTAATAGTCTATTTCTGACAGTTCCATGACATTCCCTCCATACAGCGGTTAAAACAGCTGTATGCAGTGAATGTCCCAGAACTGTCATAAATAGTCTATTTCTGATAGATCTGGGACATTCACTCCATACAGCTGTTTTAACCGCTGTATGGAGGGAATGTCATGGAACTGTCAGAAATAGACTATTAATGACAGTTCTGGGACTGTCCTTCCATGCAGCGGTTGAAACATTGTATGTATTTGTTTCCATAAATGGATCCATTTATGGAAACAAATACATACAATGTTTCAACCGCTGCATTGAAGGACAGTCCCAGAACTGTCATTAATAGTCTATTTCTGACAGTTCCATGACATTCCCTCCATACAGCGGTTAAAACAGCTGTATGCAGTGAATGTCCCAGAACTGTCATAAATAGTCTATTTCTGATAGATCTGGGACATTCACTCCATACAGCTGTTTTAACCGCTGTATGGAGGGAATGTCATGGAACTGTCAGAAATAGACTATTAATGACAGTTCTGGGACTGTCCTTCCATGCAGCGGTTGAAACATTGTATGTATTTGTTTCCATAAATGGATCCATTTATGGAAACAAATACATACAATGTTTCAACCGCTGCATTGAAGGACAGTCCCAGAACTGTCATTAATAGTCTATTTCTGACAGTTCCATGACATTCCCTCCATACAGCGGTTAAAACAGCTGTATGCAGTGAATGTCCCAGAACTGTCATAAATAGTCTATTTCTGATAGATCTGGGACATTCACTCCATACAGCTGTTTTAACCGCTGTATGGAGGGAATGTCATGGAACTGTCAGAAATAGACTATTAATGACAGTTGTGGGACTGTCCTTCCATACAGCGGTTGAAACATTGTATGTATTTGTTTCCATAAATGGATCCATTTATGGAAACAAATACATACAATGTTTCAACCGCTGCATGGAAGGACAGTCCCAGAACTGTCATTAATAGTCTATTTCTGACAGTTCCATGACATTCCCTCCATACAGCGGTTAAAACAGCTGTATGCAGTGAATGTCCCAGAACTGTCATAAATAGTCTATTTCTGATAGATCTGGGACATTCACTCCATACAGCTGTTTTAACCGCTGTATGGAGGGAATGTCATGGAACTGTCAGAAATAGACTATTAATGACAGTTGTGGGACTGTCCTTCCATACAGCGGTTGAAACATTGTATGTATTTGTTTCCATAAATGGATCCATTTATGGAAACAAATACATACAATGTTTCAACCGCTGCATGGAAGGACAGTCCCAGAACTGTCATTAATAGTCTATTTCTGACAGTTCCATGACATTCCCTCCATACAGCGGTTAAAACAGCTGTATGCAGTGAATGTCCCAGAACTGTCATAAATAGTCTATTTCTGATAGATCTGGGACATTCACTCCATACAGCTGTTTTAACCGCTGTATGGAGGGAATGTCATGGAACTGTCAGAAATAGACTATTAATGACAGTTCTGGGACTGTCCTTCCATGCAGCGGTTGAAACATTGTATGTATTTGTTTCCATAAATGGATCCATTTATGGAAACAAATACATACAATGTTTCAACCGCTGCATTGAAGGACAGTCCCAGAACTGTCATTAATAGTCTATTTCTGACAGTTCCATGACATTCCCTCCATACAGCGGTTAAAACAGCTGTATGCAGTGAATGTCCCAGAACTGTCATAAATAGTCTATTTCTGATAGATCTGGGACATTCACTCCATACAGCTGTTTTAACCGCTGTATGGAGGGAATGTCATGGAACTGTCAGAAATAGACTATTAATGACAGTTCTGGGACTGTCCTTCCATGCAGCGGTTGAAACATTGTATGTATTTGTTTCCATAAATGGATCCATTTATGGAAACAAATACATACAATGTTTCAACCGCTGCATTGAAGGACAGTCCCAGAACTGTCATTAATAGTCTATTTCTGACAGTTCCATGACATTCCCTCCATACAGCGGTTAAAACAGCTGTATGCAGTGAATGTCCCAGAACTGTCATAAATAGTCTATTTCTGATAGATCTGGGACATTCACTCCATACAGCTGTTTTAACCGCTGTATGGAGGGAATGTCATGGAACTGTCAGAAATAGACTATTAATGACAGTTCTGGGACTGTCCTTCCATGCAGCGGTTGAAACATTGTATGTATTTGTTTCCATAAATGGATCCATTTATGGAAACAAATACATACAATGTTTCAACCGCTGCATTGAAGGACAGTCCCAGAACTGTCATTAATAGTCTATTTCTGACAGTTCCATGACATTCCCTCCATACAGCGGTTAAAACAGCTGTATGCAGTGAATGTCCCAGAACTGTCATAAATAGTCTATTTCTGACAGTTCTGGGACATTCACTCCATACAGCGGTTTCCGGCAAAAAGTGTATGTGCAGAGTTCCTCTATTCTGCAGATACACTTAGAGGAGCTCTGCAGATACACTTAGAGGAGCTCTGCACATACACTTTTTTCCGGTTTGGAATTATTCTTATTTTCATCCTACTTCTTCTTCTTCTTCTTCATCCTCATCCTCATCCTCTTCTTCTTCTGAGGATGAGGATGAAGAAGAAGAAGAAGAAGAAGAAGAAGAAGTAGGATGAAAATAAGATTAATTCCAAGCCGGCAAAAAGTGTATGTGCAGAGCTCCTCTAAGTGTATCTGCAGAGCTCCTCTAAGTGTATCTGCAGAATAGAGGAACTCTGCACATACACTTTTTGCCGGCTTGGAATTATTCTTCTTTTCATCCTACTTCTTCTTCTTCTTCTTCTTCATCCTCATCCTCAGAAGAAGAGGATGAGGATGAGGATGAGGATGAGGAAGAAGAAGAAGAATGAAAAGAAGAATAATTCCAAGCCGGCAAAAAGTGTATGTGCAGAGTTCCTCTATTTCTGACAGTTCTCTCACAGCTTCTTCACATGTACAGCGGTTGAAATATCTGTATCCTAAATGGAAACTAATAGATACAAATTGTATCTATTAGTTTCCATTTAGGATACAGATGTTTCAACCGCTGTACATGTGAAGAAGCTGTGAGAGAACTGTCAGAAATAGAGGAACTCTGCACATACACTTTTTGCCGGCTTGGAATTATTCTTCTTTTCATCCTACTTCTTCTTCTTCTTCTTCTTCTTCTTCTTCTTCATCCTCATCCTCATCCTCTTCTTCTGAGGATGAAGAAGAAGAAGAAGTAGGATGAAAAGAAGAATAATTCCAAGCCGGCAAAAAGTGTATGTGCAGAGTTCCTCTATTTCTGACAGTTCTCTCACAACTTCTTCACATGTACAGTGGTTGAAACATCTGTATCCTAAATGTAAACTAATAGATACAATGTTTCAACCGCTAAACATGTGTTCCTTCTGTCAGAGAACTGTCAGAAATAGCGGAGCTCACTGCAGGGACACTTTTGCCGGCTGATCGGGAAATGTTCGATTCGCGCACCCGAAGTAGGCAAAATTTCGGTTTCGACACGAATCGAATATTTCCTGAAATTCGACTCGAATTCCGGTTCGCCTAGTTCGATTCGCTCATCTCTAGTTGTCCCCGTATCAATAACAGAGGGGAAATCTTCCAAAGGGGACACTAGTAGTTCTGGTGACCCCCAATGGATTCCCTTAATTTGCAGGGGTTTCTTCTCACTTCCTGTTTTGCCTATGGGACAAGGAGTGAAGATAAATCTCCCCAATGGGATACAAATGGCATAAAAAAAACTTCTAGGGGTTATAATGCTTCTTTTACTCTATCCAAAATGGGGGAAAAAAGGTTGCCTATAGTTCTAATTTAAGAATAAAGAGCATATCCATGAACTACTGGTTGGCAAAGCTGTACCTCAGTAATTCAATGTAAATGTGCAAACGGACAACAGGGCTAAATGATGTCACCCGTGGGCTTCCACTGCTCTAGCCATTGTGCGAGAGAGCATTAGTGTGCAGCAAATGCAGGTTTACACTCAGGAGTCAGAGCTTTGAGGTCATGTAACCTCTTAGAAAAGCTTAAAGGAATTTACATTGTAATTTATGGTACATTTCATACAGGGCAAAGGGTAAGCACCATTTTAACCAGTTCCCAACCACGCTATAGCTGAAGGACGGCTACAGCGCGGTTGTCTGGTTCTGGGCCAATTTCCATGGACGTCATTCCAGAACGCACGCCTCCCAGCGCCGCCGGTGATCGCTGTGTCCTACGGACACGGCTGATCACGTCATACGGTAAACGGCCAATCACAGCGGCCTTTTACCACGTGATCAGCTGTGTCCAATTACACAGCAGATCACCGGGTAAATACAGTTATCAGCTGCACTTTCCTCATGCTGTCACAGCATGAGGGAAGTACTGCTGAGAACCAGAAATTATCAGTGAAGGGATCGGCACTGATCAGTACCGCCCACCTGTGCCCCTCAGTGCCACCCATCAGTGCTGCCTATCAGTGCAGCATCATCAGAGCCAGCTATTCATTTGCCACCTATCAATGCCGCCCATCAGTGCCACCTCATCATCCATCCATCTATCCATGCCACCTCATCAGTGCCCATCAGTGCTGCCTATCAGTGCAGCCTCATCAACGCACACCAGTGAAGGAGAAAAATTACCTGTTTGCAAAATTTTATAATAGAAACAAAGACATTTTTTTCACATTTCTTTTGCTCTTTTTTTTATTTATAGCACAAAAAATAAAACACCCAGTGGTGATTAAATACCACCAAAAGAAAGCTCTATTTGTGTGAAAAAAATGATAAACATTTAATATGGGTACAATGTTGCATGACCGCACAATTGTCATTCAAAGTGCAACAGTGCTGAAAGCTGAAAATTGGCCTGGGTAGGAAGGGGGTAGAGGTGCCCAGTAGGCAAGTGGTTAATGAATGTTTATTGTAGCTTTTCCTACTTGAATGAAGTAAATTGACAGCTATTCTAGAGTTCATCTTTAAAGTGGACCTTTTTTCATATGCAAACCTGAAAAGTTGCTAAAAAGTCCACTTTAGATAACTTTTTAAAAAAGTGGTAAAATGTAAATGCTTGATGAGCAATTATCACCTCCTCATTCGCAGTCTTACCATTCGTATTTCCATCGGTGTGCCCAGCGTAGTAAGAGTAGTAGTAATAATAATAATCATTCAAATAAAAAAGTGGTATGGCTTTGTATCAGCAGTTAATTGTTTTCCTCTGGATTTTCTCGCATCTCCAGTTAATTTTATATCCCAATGCACTGACCAGTAATTGGGAATACTTAGGCCATTTTATTCTGTTGCATTTCAGTTGATCTGCACTGACCTATTTCTTGTTAACATTTATAGGGAAACTGTCATGTATGAATAATGGAGGATGCCATTGCTGACTTCTCCTTTTAGTTTATTAGAATATTTCCTGGCTGTGATTCTGATACATTGACTGAGTCACTAACTTGGAACAGCTACAAATGAGGCTTTCTGAATCTTTACTGGCACTAATGTACAGTGGGGCAAAAAAGTATTTAGTCAGCCACCAATTGTGCAAGTTCTCCCACTTACAAAGATGAGAGAGGCCTGTAATTGGCATCATAGGTAGACCTCAACTATGAGAGACAAAATGAGAAAACAAATCCAGACAATCACATTGGCTGATTTGGAAAGAATTTATTTGCAAATTATGGTGGAAATAAGTATTTGGTCACCTACAAACAAGCAAGATTTCTGGCTCTCACAGACCTGTACCTTCTTCTTTAAGAGGCTCCTCTGTCCTGCACTCATTACCTGTATCAATGGCACCTGTTTGAACTTGTTATCGGTATAAAAGACACCTGTCCACAACCTCAAACAGTCACACTCCAAACTCCACTATGGTGAAGATCAAAGAGCTGTCGAAGGACACCAGAAACAAAATTGTAGACCTGCACCAGGCTGGGAAGACTGAATCTGCAATAGGCAAGCAGCTTGGTGTGAACAAATCAACTGTGGGAGCAATAATTAGAAAATGGAAGACATACAAGACCACTGATAATCTCCCTCAATCTGGGGCTCCATGCAAGATCTCACCCCGTGGGGTCAAAATGATCACAAGAATGGTGAACAAAAATCCCAGGACCACACGGGGGGACCTAGTGAATGACCTGCAGAGAGCTGGGACCAACGTACCAAAGGCTACCATCAGTAACACACTACGCCGCCAGGGACTCAGATCCTGCAGTGCCAGACGTGTCCCCCTGCTTAAGCCAGTACATGTCTGGGCCCGTCTGAAGTTTGCTAGAGAGCATTTGGATGATCCAGAAGAGGATTGGGAGAATGTCATATGGTCAGATAAAACCAAAATAGAACTGTTTGGTAGAAACACAACTCGTCGTGTTTGGAGGAGAGAGAATGCTGAGTTGCATCCAAAGAACACCATACCTACTGTGAAGCATGGGGGTGGCAACATCATGCTTTGGGGCTGTTTCTCCACAAAGGGACCAGGACGACTGATCCATGTACAGGACAGAATGAATGGGGCCACGTATCGTGAGATTTTCAGTGCAAACTTCCTTCCATCAGCAAGGGCATTGAAGATGAAATGTGGCTGGGTCTTCCAACATGACAATGATCCCAAACATACCACCCGGGCAACGAAGGAGTGGCTTCGTGAGAAGCATTTCAAGGTCCTGGAGTGGCCTAGCCAGTCTCCAGATCTCAACCCCATAGAAAACCTTTGGAGGGAGTTGAAAGTCCGTGTTGCCCAGCGACAGCCCAAAAACATCACTGCTCTAGAGGAGATCTGCATGGAGGAATGGGCCAACATACCAGCAACAGTGTGTGCCAACCTTGTGAAGACTTACAGGAAACGTCTGAACTCTGTCATTGCCAACAAAGGATATATAACAAAGTATTGACATGAACTTTTGATATTGACCAAATACTTATTTTTCACCATAATTTGCAAATAAATTCTTTCCAAATCAGCCAATGTGATTGTCTGGATTTGTTTTCTCATTTTGTCTCTCATAGTTGAGGTCTACCTATGATGCCAATTACAGGCCTCTCTCATCTTTTTAAGTGGGAGAACTTGTACAATTGGTGGCTGACTAAATACTTTTTTTGCCCCACTGTATGTGTGTCAAGGTCAACAATCAAGAGAAGACTTCACCAGAGTGAATTGGATGTAAATACCCTCAAACTAAAGCTGACAGTCTGCAGTTAAAGCACATCTTGTTCATGTTAGAATTGTGTTGATGTCCCAATATTTATGGACCTGACTGTATATTCTGTATGTCTAGGAAAGAACCCAGGAATATTTTAAAACAATCCACTGAGCTGACCACAACCAACTCTTGAGGGAGTGATTTTCACAGCTCTTACTGTGAAGAAACATTTTTGTATTGGGAGATTAAATTGCTTTTCCTCCAGACGTAAAGAGCGCCCCCTTGTCCTCTGTGATGACCTCAGGGGGAATAACTCTACACTGAGTTCACTATATGAACCACTGATGTATTCTACATGGAGATCATATTTCCCCCCCCTTATGTATTATACATGGAGATTATATTCCCCCCCCTTATGTATTATACATGGAGATTATATCCCCCTCTTATGTATTATACATGGAGATTATATCCCCCCCTTATGTATTATACATGGAGATTATATCCCCCCCTTATTATACATGGTGATCATATCCCCCCTTAATCTCCTCTTCTCAAGAGAGAATAAATTCAGTTCCTCTAATCTTTCCTCATAGCTGATCTCCTCCATGCCTCTTATCAGTTTGGTTGCCCTCCTCTGTACTTTCTCCAGTTCCCCAATGTTCTTTTTATGAATTTGTGCCCAAAACTGAACTGCATATTCCAGATGAGGTATTACTAATGATTTGTACCGGGGTAATATGATATCTCTCTCTCTATGGAGTCTATACCTCTTTTAATACAAGAGAGGATTTTGCTCGCTTTAAAAGCCGCAGCTTGGCATTGCATGCCATTATTAAGCTTGTGATCTACCAGAACCCCCAGATCCTTCTCCACCATTGATTCCCCCATTTGTACCCCTCCCTAGTATGTATGATGCATGCATATTCTTAGTCCCCCAAGTGCAGATCCTTACATTCATCAACCTTAAACCTCATTTGCCACATAGTTGCCCAATTACACAGAGCATTGAAGTTGGCTTGTAAATTGGAGACATCCTGTAAGGACGTTATTCCCCAGCACACCTTGGTGTCATCTGCAAAGACTGGAATGGGATTTATAATCCCAGACCCCATATCATTTATAAATATATTAACCTCCCTGGTGGTCTGATTGTCAAAGCGGTACATTGTTTTGCATGGAAATGTTTTGTTTTATATTGTAGACCTGTAATTCCAAGGAACAACTCACTTAAATCTGTCCAAACAAGAGTCTAGTAAACTTCCTGGGTATGATGAAGTTTGAAACATTAAATTATAATATAATTTATAAATTTAATTCAATGTAATCAAACCAAAAACACTGAAATGTGAAATAGAGCGCCAAGTTCGCACATCACTGAGCTTAGTCGCAGAATCGTCGCTGTCGTGACTTTCAGTATCTGATGATGAATTTCCCCACTAATTACTATTGTTCAATTCTGCAAGTGATTCTAAATCACTATCGCTGTTCTCTAGCCGGTCTAAAACCGCTTTTGACCTAAAGGGACGTTTTTTGGACGCCATGGATGTTCTCCAGATTCCAGGCAGAACAATAAAAGTGCAGACAGGGCGCAGGACAAAGCACTCGGGACAAAACTTATGGAAATGGTTTGATACAGTAATGTAATCCTAACAGATTACAATGCATTGTGTGTCTTTTTTTACTTTTTTGAATCTCCCGCCAGTTCTGCGTCCCGACGCTCGCATGGAAGGGTAACCCCAGGAGATGGATGCTGGAATTGGCTGGAGGACACAGTGGGAGGACATCGGGGGATCGCAGGGCAAGGTAAATTACACTACAGTGTAATCCCAAGTGTGGCTCGGGGGTACTGCTCTTGAGACTGAAAATTAACCCCGAGCCACACTCGGGATTACCGCCAGGGAGGTTAAAAAGTAAGGGTCATAACCCTGAACCCTGGGGTACACCACTAACAACCCTAAACCATTCAGAGTATGAATCATTAACCACTACTCTCCGAATTCGGTCTGTTAGCCCATTTTCTATCCATTTGCGTACTGATTTTTCCAAGCCTGTAGACTTTACTTCACACATTAGCCGTGTGTGGGGAACTGTGTCAAACACTTTTGCAAAATCCAATTATGCCACGTCCACCGCCACCCCTCTGTCCAAGTATACCACGTCCACCACCACCCCTCTGTCCAAGTATGCCACGTCCACCGCCACCCCTCTGTCCAAGTATGCCACGTCCACCACCACCCCTCTGTCCAAGTATGCCACGTCCATCGCCACCCCTCTGTCCAAGTATGCCACCCCTCTGTCCAAGTATGTCACATCCACCGCCACCCCTCTGTCCAATTATGCCACGTCCACCGCCACCCCTTTGTCCAAGTATACCACGTCCACCGCCACCCCTCTGTCCAAGTATGCCACGTCCACCCCTCTGTCCAAGTATGCCACGTCCACCCCTCTGTCCAAGTATGCCACGTCCACCCCTCTGTCCAAGTATGCCACGTCCTCCGCCACCCCTCTGTCCAAGATTTTGCTCACCTTCTCAAAGAAATAAATCCGATTTGTTTGACAACTTCTGTCCTATAAGGACACCTAGAGAGCATAAAGTGTAGCCACTCTCTGGAGGTACCTCGGCATACAGCCTGGGCTCACAGTATTCTCACACTGAGTGCTACTCACACACCATCACGTGGGAAGGAAGGCCCACCCATGAGGAAAAAGAGGAAGGACCAGTGATATCATTGGGCTGGGTAAAAGACCGCAGAAAAAAAGGATACGTCCATTGGTAGGAATAAAAAACGCACAGGGGATCAAATACCATCAAAAGAAAGCCCTATTTGTGGTAAATAAGGACATATATTTCATTTATTTATAGCTTTGCATGACCTCGCAATTGTCAGTTAACCACTTCCAGTCCAAACACTCCCGCCCCCCCCTTCCTGTCCAGGCCAGCTTTCAGCACTATCACACTTTGAAAATTGCGCGGTCATGCAACACTGTACCCATATGAATTTTTTGTCATTTTTTTTTTGAGACAGATAAAGCTTTATTTTGGTTGTATTTATTCACCACTGGGATTTTTATTTTTTTTTTCTATGTAAATGCAAGTCTAAAAATTTTGAGTGTTTTTTCTTATAAAATTTTGCAAATATTATTTCATCATAAAGCTTGGCCAAAATTTATTTCGTTATCTTTTTAGTAAAAAAAAAATATTACGCAAATTAGTCTATAACCAAAAATTATAATTTTTAATTTTTTTTTATATGTGTTTTTTTTTTTGTTTTTTTTTACACACTATCACCCTAGCAGTACAGTGTCACCATGGTGACACTGTACTACTTGTGGGGGTGATGAAGGTTTTTTTTTTTTTTTTTTACACTGATTGCTTTTACACCCATAAAGGCTATAAAAGCAATAATTTCTCCTTCTCTCTGACTGGATTCTTGCAACCATTGAGAAATACTGTGGGAGCTGTGATTAGTCACAGCTTGTCACATGGTACAAGGCTGTTGTGAATAGCCCTGTACCATGTGATCTCTGTGATCATTCACAGATTTCACACGTAGCAAGCAATGATGTCACAAGTGACATCTTGCTTACTACTCTGCATGTGCTCACTGATTGGCCAATCAGTGATCACATGATCGGGACCTCGCACAGAGGTCCCATCTGACGATCGGTGTTCCACTGTGTATGGAGGACAGAGTGGGCACTGGATTGCGGTGCTGCACGCTCCCAGGGAGCACGCACAAGTAGGGGGCGGGGAGGCCGTTTATAAACAGTCACCCAACCCTGCACTGCCACTGTCCGGCCCTTTTATATACAACGGCCGCACGGGAGGTGGTTAAATTCATGCAGTGCCGTATCGCAAAAAATGGCCAGGTCAGGAAGGGGGGAAAATCCTCTGGAGGGCAAGTGGTAAAAACAGACCTACACTGTATCTGAGCACCACAGACCAAAAACACTATTCAATCCATTTTAATATTCAAAGCAAACTCCCCCCATCCATGTGGTATTTATTTATTACAGGTACTCAATGGACGGAGTGCTTTACATATACAGTATATTGTACATTCACATCAGTCGTATGCAGTTGAGTTCTGGCAAAAAAATGCTTAGCAGCTGCCCGTGTGCATGAAGCCTAACAGCAGCCCTGTTCACAGCGTATTTTTGTGAATGTACAGGGATATACAGCCATTCACTTCTATGACAGGGTGGCCCCCTCAAGGTTTTTACGCCAGGTGTATTTTATGCCTAAATACATCCGGGTGGACATACCCTGAAGCTGAAACAGGCTTTTCTGTGCATTTCTGAAAACAAGGCACATTCACACCAGATTCACTTGGATGCATTTTTGAATGCATTCCAATCTCCAAACTACGTCACGGGGGCTTGATGTGGCACTAGCCCTCTCAATGACAAAAATGGGGATCTATTCCTCTCACTGACACCAATGTGGGGCTTTTTTCCTCTCACGGACACCAACAATGTGGAACTAGCCCTCTCAATGACAACAATGGGGAACTATTCCTTTCACTGACACCAACGTGGGGCACGATTCATCTCACTGACACCAACGATGTGGGACTATGCCTCTCATTGAAAACAAAAATGGGACACTATTCCTCCCACTGATACCAATGATGGGGCTGTATTCCTCCCACTGACACCAATGATGGGGCTCTATTCCTCCCACTGACACCAGTGATGGGGCACTATTCCTCCCACTGACACCAGTGATGGGGCACTATTCCTCCCACTGACACCAGTGATGGGGCACTATTCCTCCCACTGACACCAGTGATGGGGCACTATTCCTCCCACTGACACCAGTGATGGGGCACTATTCCTCCCACTGACACCAGTGATGGGGCACTATTCCTCCCACTGACACCAGTGATGGGGCACTATTCCTCCCACTGACACCAGTGATGGGGCACTATTCCTCCCACTGACACCAGTGATGGGGCACTATTCCTCCCACTGACACCAGTGATGGGGCTCTATTCCTCCCACTGACACCAGTGATGGGGCTCTATTCCTCCCACTGACACCAGTGATGGGGCTCTATTCCTCCCACTGACACCAGTGATGGGGCTCTATTCCTCCCACTGACACCAGTGATGGGGCACTATTCCTCCCACTGACACCAGTGATGGGGCACTATTCCTCCCACTGACACCAGTGATGGGGCACTATTCCTCCCACTGACACCAGTGATGGGGCACTATTCCTCCCACTGACACCAGTGATGGGGCACTATTCCTCCCACTGACACCAGTGATGGGGCACTATTCCTCCCACTGACACCAGTGATGGGGCACTATTCCTCCCACTGACACCAGTGATGGGGCACTATTCCTCCCACTGACACCAGTGATAGAATTGTTTCCTCCCACCGATATTTTCTACTCCCGAAGGCCACAGTTTGGCCTCCTAAAGCCTGAAGGACAGTAAACTTTGTTCAGAAACACCTGGCATGGATAGTCCATGTTCTCCTATGAGCATAGTTCACACCATTATGTTGCAGGGAAAACCTATAGGATAAGCTCCATTTCTGTGTACTGCGAATGCACGTAAGCGCATAAATACGCACTATAACGCAGGGCCGTGTACATAAAGGATCAAAGAAGAATGCAAGGTTAGGAAAGCAGCACCGCAAATCTGTATAAAAATGTGCATCAAATGCAAGTCAATGCGCTCGCAGAAAATCGCAGTAAACATGCAGTTTCTGGGGTGAATAAGTCCTTACCAGGGGCGGACTGACCATTTGGAACCTCGGGCATTGCCCGAGGCTTCGGGGTCAGTAGGGGGCCCCATGAAATGCCCCTGGTACTTTTTTTCATAGGCTTTTTTGAGTTTGGGCAAGGACACAGGGGCCCCATGATCCCCTATTGCTGGGGGGCCCCATGAGTTGTCAGTCTGCCCCTGGCCCTTACACAGCTAAAACATGACTGTGCTGTCTTGTGAATGTCTTCCCATGGATTCCTGTGTGTAGGACAGACAATTGACCCTCCCCACACACAGCAGGGCTCAGCTTTGGGGAAATGAGGCTCATTGAATGCTTGGTTATTATACACACCGCCCGCGTGTATTACTGATAGAATATCATACCGACAACCACAAGACCAACTCTGGACGTGTCCCTCCCGCAGCCTTTTCCTCCCCCGCCCGTCCGAGCACGTATGGCGCCGTCATCGCCGCGCTCAGCTGGTTTGAATGTCCACTGACCTCCGTGATTGGGCGAGACTGGCGTAGCGGCAGAATCACTCCCCCCCCCCCCCCCATGAAGATGTGTTCCTGACGCATCTGCGCATGTCACGGTTTTCGGCAGGTAGAAGATCGCCAATCACCATCCATAGTACAGAACTGACACAGTTAATCCATTATTATAATTATGAATTCATTAGTTAAGACAAGTTATATATTGGCACGAAGGGGTTAATTGAAGAAAGTCGGATGCAGCAGTTTACTAGTCGATTGATCGTGACTGAAACTGTGACATGCGCAGATGCGTCAGGGACACATGTTCATGGAGGATCCTCATAGGAGACAGATTTTCATGCTACACCGGCTGCATTTCATTGCTCTCCTTCCATCCAGTCTTCTTTTCGCTCCACTAGCACCTCCTCATAGAGGGACTTTCTCTTACCATATGGACTTTCTTTAAGATTTTTATATTTGCACGTAGTTTATCTTTTTAAATTCAAATTTGCCCTCTAAGTGCCCGGTCATACCGCGGCGATTTATGAATTGAAATTGCACCTGAAATCACTATTGAGCCAAAAACTCAATGTTTTGAGTTTTAAAAAAAAAAGTGCCTGACTCTTTCCAAAACCGCAGTTGCTGAAAAACTGGTAGATGTGAACGTGTCCCTTAGGAAATCATGGACTGTAGTGCGTTTCTGCATAAAGCACTAGAAAATGCATCGGTGTAAACCAGGCCTAAGGGAACCTTCTCAGGTCCAACATTTATATTGAGCAGAATTAAGTCCGGCCCTCTGCAATGGTACCAATTTCCTATTTGGCCCCTTGGGAAAATGAATTGCTTGTCCCTGTGTTATTATTAGATGACAACGCTCTGTCCAGGTCTATTAATTGTGCTCCTGTGTTGTCACCCTGTCACGGAAAGGTTTCTTCACAGTAAGCTGTGAAAATGTGGAATAGACTCCCTCAAGAGTTGATTGTGGCCAGCTCAGTGGATTGCTGTAGGAAAGTCCTGGATTCTTTCTTGGATACACAGAATATAACTGGATATAACATTTATAGGTAAAGTTGATCCAGGGAATATCAGATTGCCTCTCGGGGGATCAGGAAGGAATTTTTTTTCCCTGCAGGAGCAAATTGGATCATGCTTTGCTGGGTTTTTGGCCTTCCTCTGGATCAACTGTGGGTGTAGGATTCTGCATTTTATTATTTTTTTTTAACTGGATGGTTAGTCACTTTGGGTGGGGGGCCCATGCAACCCAGCTCACTTTGGAGAGGTGGGGAGACCCCTGTCTCAACTCCCCATATCCCTCTTATGTGTAAATCACCCTGAGCCTGTTAGGGGTACAGGGTGATCTGTCCTAATATTGTGTGGGCTTTGTCTCAGACTGTGTAGACATGTTTAGGAGATAGGTGGGGTGGGGGGTTGTGGATTGTTTAAGGTTATGTATATTAGCTTAGTGGGGGGTCTTCAGCAGCCCTCCCTCCTGACAGGACTGTCTGCTGGTGTGAAGTTTGAATACCTGTGTGTCTCTTGTTACTAAATGTAGATATTGCCCGCCTTGTGTCATTATGCAGGGAGGGGGGACTGTCCCATGAGTGTATATATCTTGTATCTGTGTTCAAATAAACTAGTCTACTTCCTGGTTTACTTCAAGACTGGTGTTGTCTAGTCTTGTATGGTTGGCTGTGGTGTCTGTTGTTGGTGTTAGGATGGGGAAGCGGTATTCTAACGGGAGTGCCCAAGCACAGTCTGGGTCGGTTCCGTTACAATGGACTTTTGTCTTTTTTCAGCCAGACTAACTATGTAACATGGGCTTCTGATGGAGACTACAACTGGCTGATTGAGCGCACATTACACAGGTATGGTCCACTGTTGTCACCATTTAGGAAATGCCAACATGGGAAATGGCAGGCAGCCACCGCTGGAGTGTATATGGACTGGAAATGACTGCAGAGGCTGCGAGAGATCAGCACCGGATAAATCCGAGGAAACAAGTGTTTTGTTTTAAAATATGCCAGTTGTTTATGTAATACAGAGTAAACTACAATGACCATCCAGTTCAGCTTTACATCTGCTTTCCTTTTCCCCTCCTTGACCCTGGTGTGAGGCTCCATATTACACAGTTATGAGGGTTATGTACCTATAGAGACTTCCCGCGCTCCATCAGCATATGGTGTATGAAGGTCTGCTTTCGCCATCTTCCGCATTCTGGTTCTGGGACCATCCAGAACGGCTGGAGGTCAGCCACCCATTCAGGTGGCTGAAAGGCTGGAGATCAGAGATATAGACAGATGTTCACATTGTAGAATCAGTAATACAGAGCCGTGTGAGCATTTCCCCCTTCTGTATGTTTTTTAGGGATAAATCATTTCTTTTTCCTAGGTCATTCTCATTATTGGAGGGACACAGGACAAGTCTATCCTCCTAGTTCAATGTGAAAAGTATACCTGATGGCGTTGCTCCAAACTATGGATTGAAGGAAAAGGATCACCCCACCGGCAAGTGAGAAGAAGGGAGCGTGAGTCCGAGGAATTCCAATGTCAGCCAATATAGGTGAAGGGATGGACGCTGCTCAACCGACCCCAGGAGTCCAATGTTGAGGAATGTCCTCACCCGCTGTTCTGGCCATACCCTCTGATGTGTTTTGCCCCACCCACCGGGGGCTTTGTCACAAATGTCTGGGTGGGGATCCTGTAACTGCACCCGCTGTCACATTTCAGTCCTCATGCACACGGGACGTTTTTTACAGCAGCTCTTTTTGGCTTTTGACATTTTTTTTTACAGCCAGTAAACCCCCAGCATGTTATCCTAGGCGTCCATACACACATAGACTGTAATGAGCGTTTTTTGGCTGGGAAAAAAAAACAGAACTAGTGGGTTTCTAGTGGAGTTTTTAGCTGTAAAAAAGTGCGGTAGAATGGCGTTTTTGGATTTTTATGACAGAAAAAAATATTTTTTGGTCAAAAAATTGCTAAAAGCCGCTACACGCAGGAAAACTCCGCTACAAGTGGGAAAACGCTTCTGCACGCTGCAAAACGACACTACATGCAGCAAAACACTGCTAAACGCTAATGCAAAAACGTTTTTAACGTGACTGTACACAGCTAACGTTACCAGCTTTATCAAAACGTCCCGTGTGCATGAGGGCTCAAAAACAACATGGCAGTGCGGGGCTCCACCTACAAAGCTGCGTTATTCATTCACAGAGTTTTTCCTGCCACCAGGCAGACAGCTTGTTGTTCCTAATGAACTGCGAGGGGCGCTGATGAGCGGTATGTATAGGCAGACCGCTACATTAACAGTCTGCAGGAGCTGATATTGCACCTGCGATCTGCTGATCATGAGTGCAATGCTTTACAGGCTCCTTTTACCTGCAAAAAAAATGTGCATAATTATATATTTTTTTTTTACGTCTTTAATCTTTTTTTAATCTTTTGTGAGGTGTGATAGCCATGACACTTCCTATCAGTTTGAGGGTTAGAATATAGTTGATGTTGCCCATCCTTCCTTTGCTCTATTGATCTGCTGCTGGCTAATTACAGTCTCCTGTTACCTGACCCAGAACCCCATGAAGAAGAAAAAGTCTAAAAAATACATTTATTTATACCCCTTGCAGACAAGCAATTATACATATGTAGCGTCACTCTAGTGGATCTTCTTCCATGGGGCCACGTATGTTTATACCTGTGTTTTGTGCATAGCGCACTCCCAAGCCGTCACTGACAGTACCAGGTATCATACTAATGCTTGCAATCCAACAATCCAGCAGAACTAATGCAGGCCATAGACGGGCTGTTTATCGGACGTATTGTCGGCCGGTAAACGAAAAATCGGTCGGTGCCGATGCTGCCACCAATGCTCACGAAGGAATGGGACAAAAAAACAGTTTTACAGAGACACGGGAGCGCACCATAAAATGTGACACAATACAGATACATTATGGTTTTATTTGGATACAAATGGATACATTTATTGCAACCGTATGACTTTTTCATATAAAATATAATAGCGGAAGAAGAACAGAGCCGCCGTTCAGTGACACCTGTACATTCTCCTTCTTCCTCCATAACGATCGGCCGATTTGGCCATCATTGCCGGGAAATTCGTCCGATCGTCAAAATCGGCCGCTAATTTTCCAACATGACCGAAAAAAAAAAAATACTGTGAAAAACAGTCGACCAATTAACCCACTAACAGTGCGAAAATCAACCAATTTTTTTTTTTTTTCGGCCGATTTTCGACCTGTCTATGGCCGGCATAGCTCTTGATCACACGATCGCTGTGTTAGCAGAAGACTTGGCTATCACAGTTCTTCAAAACAGTACAGCCTGCACCCTTTACGTAGTCTCCTCTTGAATGGAAAAAGACACCATTGTATACTAGAGGCAAAGAATGTCAACAAAAAAAAATACATTTTATACTAGAGGCGAAGAATGGAAACCAAAAGATACATTGTATACTAGAGGAGAAGGATGGAAAGAAAAAGATACATTGTATACTAGAGGATAAGTATGGAAACCAAAAGATACATTGTATACTAGAGGAGAAGAATGTCAACAAACAGATACATAGTATATTAGAGGAGAAAAATTTAAACCAAAAAATACATTGTATACTAGAGAAGAAGAATGAAAACTAAAAGATACATTGTATACTAGAAGAGAAGGATGGAAACCAAAAGATACATTGCATATTGGAGCAGAAGGATGGAAACCAAAAGATACATTGTATATTGGAGCAGAAGGATGGAAACCAAAAGATACATTGTATACTAGAGGAGAAGGATGGAAAGAAAAAGTCTGTAGGTTATAAAGTGCGCAGTGTTGTTTCTTGGCCCTACTACATGTATCACTGTGATCATCAGGAGTAGAATTTTTGGGGTGGTTTATGGTAATGGAAGAAATATACAATTAGGTTTCAAAAATAATATTTTTGTATTATTTTTGGTAAGTTTCTCTTTAATAGTAAACAGAAAATCATACAGCATCAGCATTGTATTCACAGTAAAACAATAATTATATTTGACAACCCTTTTTTAAGTTTACTAGAAAAATCTCCTTTCATCTTGTGAACTGCCATGCCTGCTTGCCATCTCTTTCCTCAGCTTCCTGGATTCCCAGCATGCTTTGCAACTTCTGCTCCATTTCTAAGGATCACATATCCCACGGTACCTCACTGCCTGCAAGTAGCGATTCCTGTACTGATTCCATCTCCTGAAACTCCTCCCCTCAGCCTCCCCTGTACTGCTACAGGGCGGCAGAGGTGCGTAAAATCACGTGTGTGTGTATATACATTATATATATATATATATATATGTATGTGATTTTGCATGTCCGGGTAGGGGGCACGCTCCCTACCTGCGCCACTGTTCATGGCCTCGGCTTTCAATCACTAGGTCCCAGCCGAAGATTACTCACTGGCACCCAGTGATCGCCGAGTATTACCGACGGGGGGGGGGGAAGAGAACTGTTTGTTAACAATGCAATTCCCTCCCCTGTCAGCTCCAGCACACTGCTTTGTCTGCCTCTGTATAGCAGAGCCAGACAAAGCAGTGTGCTTACAGTTGAAAGAACCAACACAGCTTACTGTGAAACAGCACACAGTTAACCCTTTGATCACCCCACATGTTTACCCCTTCCTGCCCAGTGCCATTGGTACAGTGTCAGTGCTTTTTATTAGCATTGATTACTGTATTGGTGTCACTGGGGATGTTAGTGACACCAAGTCAGTCCCCCCCCCCCCCCCCCCCAGTGTCAGAATGTCCGACGCAGTCCAGATATAAGTCGCTGATCGCCACCATTACTAGAAAGTATTACTCCAGTATTGCCATTTGTAAACGCTATAACTTTCATGTAAACCAATTAATTTACACGTATTGGGATTTATTTATAGCAAAGACATGGAGCAGAATACATTGTGGCCTAAATTTATGATGAAATGTGATTTTTTTTTTTTTTTTTCTGGACATGTTTAATGGCAAAAAGTCAAAAATATTGTTTTTTTTCTCAAAATTGCTGGTCTTTTTCCTCTTTTATAATGCAAAAAATTAAAAAAACGCAAAGGCAATCAAATACCGCCACAAGAAAGCTCTATTCGTGGAAAAAAAAAGGACATGCATTTCATTTGGGTGCAGCGTTGCATGACCGCGCAATTGTCAGTTAAAGTAATGCAGCGCCGTAACTCAAAAAAATGGTTTGGCCAGGAAGGGGGGGGGGGGGGGGGAATGTTTCTCCGGGCAAGTGGTTAAGAGGTTAAATATGTAACAAATGGAAGCTATTCCCTTCCCAGACGAATCCTCGGCTCCCTATAATTATGTTGGATGATTTTGATGACATTTGCATTTACTGTACGAGCATCAAAAATGTCATTCAGATTTTTAGCATTTGCTAAGCTGTAAAAAAATGTCACCATCATGCTAATTTCTCATCCCAGCTTGATCCTTTATAATATTATAACGTTTTAGGCTTTTTATTCCATTTTTTCCTGTATGTGTTGTTGCATCGATTGCGGAATAGAGATCTCCTAAAATGAAACGCATTCACTTTGAGCTTTTACCTTTCCACTACATTAAATAAAAATTGTACCTTTCTATCTTTATATTTGGAAGACTTTGTCATGTTTCTTTTTTGGGGTAAATTTTTGAGGCTACATATATTTGAAAAAAAAAAATGAAAGAAAAAGGCAATATTTCCACCATTTCTTTCTAATGAAAGGAATTAGGATGCATAGGAATTAAAAACATATCTGGTATCAAATTAAAGCCCCATCTCTCCCAAGAAAGATTATGTATGGTAAATGCTAAAAGTTATAAGGCATGGACACTGGAATATCTCCGAAACCAGAAAAGGACCCTGGGAGTTCCGGAGCTTAGAAGAAAAAAAAAGAAAACGGCTCTTGGACCTTAGTAGTTGAACATGCCTCAACTAGCCTGATTTATCAAGAGATACTAAAGTTCAACCCCAGGAAAGAATCATTTTATATACATGTTTTTGTAAACGCACAAAAAGCTGAGACCTAAAGAATCTTCCAGCATGCATCTCTTTGTCCTCAGTGTAATAGTTAACAACAGAGGGACAGTTTACTAAAGAAATTTAGAGGGGCCGGACTGTAGCCAGTGGGAGAAGAAAAAGAGGAATAGTGCCTCATTTTTTTATATCGTTGGCAGGAATAGTGCATCATTTTTTTATATCGTTGGCAGGAACAGTGCCCCATTTTTTATGCCGTTGGCAGAAATAGTGCCCCATTTTTGATGCCGTTGGCAGGAACAATGCCCCATTTTTGATGCCGTTGGCAGGAATAGTGCCCCATTTTTTATGCCGTTGGTAGGAAGAGTGCCCCATTTTTTATGCCGTTGGCAGGAATAGTGCCCCATTTTTGATGCTTTTGGCAGGAACAGTGCCCCATTTTTGATGCCCTTGTCCGGGATGGGGTTGAGTGTTGCTGGCCTTCACACTGAGGACATCTAGTGGCAGACAAAGGTAGTGGCACATTACTGTGATGCTTCACCTTTCCCTGTCAAAACACAGCTAGGGGGTACAGATTGAACTAGGGCTCAGAGAAAGTGGATTGACTGATGCTGGCCCTTAGGCCGAGTACAATTTTTTCTTTTTTTTTTTCTTTATGTAAAGGTGAACTAACTCTTTAAAATTTTATATCAATCTTGTAGCCCTGATGAAGGGGGGGTATTTTGTTCCCCAAAACATGATGGCTGTTTTGTGTAATCTTGCTATGAACAGTATAAGTGATTTGGACTTTTTTATATATATATATATATATATATATAGTGTGATAAAAGTAATAATATAATATAATTAGAGATTTTACAAGCTTCTCATTTTTAACTGCTTCCCTCCCGACCTATAGTCAAATGATGGTGGCAACAGTGGATGACCGATCATTGTACCAGGCCGGCCCAGGTACTAAGTGATTGCTGTGTCCGACCACAGCTGTAACGTACCTGGTGGTGGAACCTGATGTGAAGAGAGGGAGTCCTCTTACCACTCCCGTTCAGGACCCCTGATAGGGTAGACAGGAAGTAACGAGCTGAGAGAGGCACAAGTGCCTGATGGGTCTGCGGTGACAGCTGGCAGGTGAAGACCCGGAATACCGGGATGCAGGTGCAGCAGAGAGGTGTAGCTGAGATGCGGATGCCCGTGACAGCTGGTAGCCAAGGATAGTCACAGGCAGGAGCGGTAGAATAGTCAGGCAGGCCAGGGCAGGATCAATCGGACGGATCAGGTACAGAGGAGTAAGCAAGCGGATAGTCAAAGGGAGAGCCAGGTCAGTGCAGGTGGAGTTCAATCGTTGTCAGAGTCAGGCAAGTGGATCACAGGAGTCAGGAAACAGAAAGTAGTAGACCAGAAGGCACCATTCTGTTTGTAGCAGGGGTTTAAATAGCCCGCCTGTGCATGTCAGCACGTGCACTTGTGCGCAGCTGCGACATTCTTCTTCCCTGACAACAGCGATCACATGACAGCTCTACACAATGAATGGATTTCATTCATAGCCATTCATTGTGTTCTGTTGTGTTGATCTCTGTGATTGGCCACCGTGATCACATGGTACAAACAGGGTCAGTCACAGTGCATCTTTACTATGTGATATCTGTGTCCAGTCACAGCTTTTACAATAGTACACACTGGTAATGAATAGATGCTATTCCTAAAAATGATTGTTTATAATTGTGATCATAACTGTTATAACAACCATAGTGTAAAAAAAAAATCTTGATCACTTCCCAGGAGCAGTGCAATATCACTACGGTGACACTGTACTCCTCTGGTCACAATGTCCAAAAAAAAGGAAAAAATGTAAAAATCGGGAAAAAAAAATCTTTTAACGTACTGTCACCGGTCAGTGTCCTTGATCACCACCACACCACGCTGTACTGCTCTGGCAGTAACGGTATGTAAAAAAAAAATGTGAACAGAAACCACAATTTTTTTTTTTTAAGCTCTTAACTTTCAAAAACAAATAGTGACAAAAAAATGACAACTTCAAAAAAGTCGCCATGCCCCTTACTAAATACCTTGGACTGTCTACTTTCCAGAAATGGGTAATTTGGGGGAGATTTGTACTGTTTTGATATTTTATAGCCTCAAGAAATGAGATCGTACATCAGGACTGATCAATTTTCTGATATATCCCATAGTTTGTAGACTCTATAACCTTCACACAGACTGAATAATATACACTGATTTGGGTTATCTTTACAGAAAAAATGTAGCAGAAGACATTTTGGCCTAAATTTATGAGGAAAGATTATCTATTTGCAAATGTTTGTAACAGAAACACCTGTTTTTGTTTTTTTTTTTTGGGTGTTTTTTTTTTTTTTCAAAATGTTTGGTCTTTTTTTGTTTTGTGAATAATAATATGCTAACTATAAAATGTATATATCTTCAATAATATATAAAAATATATCAAATAGTGCAAAGAAAAATGTCTAAAATATACAAAAATAAATAATGCCCATCAAAAATTATAGTCACTCAGTAGAAAATTCCCAAAGAACAATCTTCGTGTTGAAAACTTCCAAATGGCTCCTAAGGCCAATAGAAAACCTCAAAAGAAAAGAAAATTCACCTAGTGCATTATCCTTAACAACTCTTAAATAATACACACTGAATAAACACATTTTGATTTATAAACGCAAAAACATGCGTGATCACTAATAGTGATAAAGTGAATAACTGTGTCAAAACGTGACAGTGAATCAATCAAGTGAAAAAAAAAAATCAATCCAACAGCAAGTGTAAAACTGCGTCCACTTCTGTTGTGTAAGGAGTGAATACCATTACCAACTAAAATAAATTACACGCCTTATAATCATCCGGGCAGGATAATTCCACATAATCTGCTCCACCAAGGAGATCCTTTCAAGATATCATCACAGCCTTATAGATACGCTCCTGATGTCATCCGAGTACAGCAACCTGCATATTTCTTATCCTTCTATCATCAATCTCCAAGCTCCTCCGATGCCCACCATATATGAAATAAAGTATAGTGTAAACTCATAATACACCAATAAAATATACGTTATTAATCTGCTTACATGTTACTTCATCTTTAAAAATGCCAAAAATGTGATAAATATGATAATCAGACCTCTGGGAATGTTCTGGTGTCCTCATGCAATTCAGAGAGGAACTGCCAATGTCCAAGATGGCCGCTCGGTCACTTTCGGTTCCGCTGTGTGTCTGACGTCACTTCCCTTGACGCGTTTCATCATCGGACTTATTCATAAGGGATTAGCAAATAAATAATAACCCCAGTGGTTATTAAATACCACCAAAAGAAAACTTTATCTGTCTCAAAAAAAAATGATATAAATTTAATTTGGGTGCAGTGTTGCATGAATGAGTAATTGTCATTCAAAGTATGACAGTGCTGAAATCTGAAAATTGGCCTGGGCTGGAAGGGAGTGAAAGTGTCCGGTATTTATTTTTTTCAGGTACTTATATAGCGCCGTCAATTTATGCAGCGCTTTACATATATATTGTACATTCACATCAGTCCCTAGCCCTCAAGGGGCGTACAATCTAAGGTCCCTAACCCTCAAGGGGTGTACAATCTAAGGTCCCTAACCCTCAAGGGGTGTACAATCTAAGGTCCCTAACTCACATTCACATATTAGGGCCACTTTAGACAGGATCCAATTAACCTACCAGCATGTCTTTGGAGTGTGAGAGGAAACCCACGCAGGCACAGTGAGAACATGCAAACTCCATTCAGGTGGTGGCTGGGATTCGAACCAACGACCCGAGTACTGCCAGACAGAAGTGCTAAACAATTAGCCACTGTGCTGCCCAATTTAGCCACTGTGCTGCCCGTATTGAAGGGGTTCATTTCCTTTTTTATTTCTAGACTGAAATACATTTTTAATTGAAACTCATTTGTCTCGGCAGATATCCTGTCTCCGCTGTTTGGGACGTTGGTGTCCTCCGTACAGGTATGACGCACCTCGACATTGTTACACAGATAGGGATACAGCACAATATACAGGTATCTGAGATCAGAGCAACCAGTAAAGAAATGATACAATGTTCAGGCGCGCAGAAGTGCTGACAGATCTGCCTCGCTGCCTCTGGAGATGTACAGTAGAGATGTTGGTGAAACCCCGACCCTTTCCAAAAACGCAGCGGCTCAAAAACATGGAGCTGTGAACATGTCCCATAGAAAACCATGGTAAATGGACTGCAGTGCGTTTTCCCCTACCGTCTTTCAGGCCAGCACTCTGAGAGACCTCGGCTCCTCCCCATCTGAGGAAACACCTCCACCTAAAATAAAAAAGCTCCACTCCCCTCTGACCTCAGTTCAGGCGTTTCCTCCGGTGGGGAGACACGAGGAGGCGCAAGGCGGCAGACGATAGGGGAGCCGAGGGCCGGATAGCCGGCTGAGAGGCCCGACGCAGCCGGGAGTGAAGGCCGGAGTGTCCGGCTGCATATCCTCCCTGGGCAGGCTGCGGGCAGTGGGCGTGCATCCCGGGGGAAGGGACAAGGCACGTACCTGCTCTTCGCCCCCCGACCCTCTCCGGTGAGGGGGGGCGTCGGGGTGGCTGTGGTGAGATCTAGGGAGGATCGGGGGGAGTTCCGCTCCTTCCCATGCTGGCGGTCGGAGGACTTTGCCGGGCCGGACGTCGGGGGACGGCGGTTTCCGGTGGAAGGGGCGGGGCTTCGCCCAGGGCTGCGACTTCCGCTTCCGGTCACGGCCCTCACACCACGGCGGCGCGAATTATAAAAACGGCGGTGCGGTGCACAGCGGCCTGGGGGACAGGCCAGCACCAGGCGACCACCCTCCGGTACGAGATGTCGGAGGCACCGGAACCAGGAGATGCCAGCACCAGCCAGTCACAGGTAAGGTGCCTCAGTGGAGGCCTCCCCTACCTGTTGGCCCCTAGCAGATGGGAAAGGTGGGGCAGGGGGTCTGCGGTATTGCAGGCCCTTAGGCTCTGCCGGGAAGAAGCAGGGGGGGGGTGATTGGTGTTGGACTTATCAGGCTTCCCTCCTCCCCCTGTCTTTTGTGTCTTTCAGGGCAAGGCCCGAGCTAAACTTAGGCACCAGGAGCCCAAGCGGAGATGCCCTTCCTGTAAGGAAGTTTTGAAAGAATCTTGGCGAAAAGTTCTTTGTGGCCCATGTATACAGGGGTTGGTGAGGGAGGAGAAGCCGGAACAGGGGGACCTAGCCAGGTCAGTGAAGGAGTTGGCTACCACATTCGACTCCTTCAAGTCCCTCATGGAGAGGTTTGCCCTCTCACTACCTACACTCCCCCCCCCCCCCCCCCCAAGTAGCTTCTGTGAGTCGTCGGGAACCCCTTATGACTGGGGAGGAACCAGTGGGGGATTCCCAGTCTGAAGAGGAATCGGCGGGGGAGGGTCCCTCGGAGGAAGGTAGGGGCCCCTCCCGGTACAAATTGACCCTACAGGAGGTAGATGAGCTCCTGGGGGCTATATACGAAACCCTGGACATTAAGGAGGAGGTTAAGGCCTTATCTCTCCACGACCAAATGTATCAGGGGTTGGAGGAGCACCAGCACAGAATATTTCCTGTGCATGACATTTTGGTGGACACTATTAAGAAGGAGTGGCAGGACCTGGAAAGGAAGCCGTTCTTCTCTAAGGCGTTGAGAAGGAGGTTTCCGTTTTCGGAAGACCCGGAGGCGGTCTGGAACAAGAGCCCTAGGCTAGACGCGGCCTTTTCCCAAACGACCAGGAGAACTGACCTGGCGTTTGAGGACATGGGGGTCTTACCAGACTTGTTGGACAGAAGGGCGGAATCTCTCCTTAGGAAGGCCTGGGACTCGACCTTGTACAACCTGAAGCTGGCCATGGCTACGACAGTGGTAGCCAGAAACTTGGAGTACTGGCTTACACAATTACAGGCCCATATTGTGGCAGACTCTCCCAAGGAGAAAATCTTGGCCTCTTTTGAGACCCTTTTGCAAGGAGTTGGGTATATTGCGGACGCTTCCGCAGAGTCGGTGAGTTTGGGGGCCAGGTCTGCTGCCCTGACCAATTCAGCCAGAAGGGCGCTGTGGCTAAAAACGTGGCAGGGGGACATCACTTCGAAAATTAGGTTGTGCGGCATCCCCCTCACAGGAGACTGTCTGTTCGGCCCTGGGTTGGAGGAATTATTGGACCGGACGGCTGACAGGAAGAAGTCCTTCCCCCTCAAGAGGAAAATGCAGGAGGGGGGGGGACACGGAAGGCCCGCCCGGCAAAAAGGCTGAGCCTGCGACCACCTGGTCAGGGTAGGTCTGCTGGGCAGAGAGGTAGGAGAAGAGGGGGAGCGATTTTTCGCCCTCCTGAGCAACCCCAGAAGCCAAGGTGACTTGGTTCCTCCTGTGGGGGGAAGATTGGCGGCCTTCCTCCCACAGTGGGAAGCCGTGGTCGCCAGCCCCTTCATTTTGGATATCATCCGAAGGCGTTACCGGTTGGAGTTTCTAAGGCCGCCACCCGAGACATTTCTTGTGACGACCCGTCCAAAGGATCCGACGAAGGACGCGGCTCTGGTGGGCGCTTTGGAGGTTCTAGAGTCCCAGGGGGTCATCTCCAGGGTTCCGGTAGAGGAACGAGGGAAGGGGGTTTATTACCATGTGTTTGTGGTTCAAAAGCCGTCTGGGGCGTTCAGGCTGATTTTGAACCTGAAACCCCTGAACAAGTCAGTGCGTTACCGGAGGTTCCGCATGGACTCCATCTTTACAATCAGGTCCCTAATTCCACCGGGTGCATTCATGGCATCCATAGACTTGAAGGACGCCTACCTACACGTGCCCGTGGCGGAGGCCTCTCAGAGGTTCCTCAGGTTGGGGGGGGGGGGGGGGGGGGGGGGAGGAAGGAATTCGACATTGGCAGTTCAGGGCTCTTCCATTCGGCCTTTCCTCCTCGCCAAGAGTATTCACCAAGGTTCTGTCGGAGGCACTGATTTCTATTCGCTTAAGGGGGATTTCAGTGGTGGCCTATCTGGACGATTTGCTGCTCTTCGCAGATTCAGAGGCTCACTTACGGCAGGATCTGGTTATAGTGAGGGGCCATCTAGAAAGCTTGGGGTGGATTTTGAATCTAGAGAAGTCCTGTCTGGTGCCTTCTCAGAAAGTGGTTTACTTGGGCTACGCTCTAGATTCAGTAGACCAAAAGACCAGCCTGACTTCGGAGAAAATCACCAAGTTGGAGGCAGGGGTCAGATTACTGCAGGGGAGCAGGTCAATATCGATAAGGCAGGCCATGTCGGTACTTGGATTACTGACAGCGTCCATTCCGGCAGTTCAGTGGGCAAGTCTGCATATGCGTCCCCTCCAGTTGTGGGTCCTGAGAGTTTGGGACAGGAGGAGTCACTCCCTAGAACACCGGGTCCTGGTTCCCCCCAGTGTGAAG